>NC_048317.1:18613161-18905054 GCF_013100865.1 Trachemys scripta elegans
TTTTTTTCTCCTGCTGATAATAGCTCATCTCAATTGATTGGCCTCTTACAGTTGGTATGGCTACTTCCACCTTTTCATGTTCTCTGTATGTATAAATATCTTCTTGCTGTATGTTCCAGTCTATGCATCCGAAGAAGTGGGCTGTAGCCCACGAAAGCTTATGCTCAAATAAATTTTAGTCTCTAAGGTGCCACAAGTACTCCTGTTCTTTTTGTGGATACAGAGTGACACGGCTGCTACTCTGAAACCTGTCATGCAGCTGCAGAAGTTGGCTTTGTTATATAGCTTGCATAAGGTAGTGTCACTTTAGTCTTGTCCGCTCCCAGTCACCACACTTCTCTCAATCCATTGCAGAATCTCTTGTCTGTCTAAGAATGATTTGGCTCAAGCCAGCAAATTTGTCCTTGTGCATTTTCAGAACAGTGCATAGGCTTTAGTTTAGACGCTTTGGATATGTTGCTTGTCTGTCTTGGGTGTTATTTAGGAGATTTGTTCTGTGGTAGCTGACTAGATATCTTGAGGCTTCAACATTAGAAACGGTTTATTCTTGAACCATCTTCATATCATGTATTCCAGTACATATTGCATTGTTCCTGTCGTGTTGCATATGTCTGTGTAGTTACCATTCCATTGCTGATAAGTGCATCATCAACTCTTCTTCCATGTCTTATACGGCGCAGCACCATTTGAATCTCTGCTGATCTTATATAGTTGACCATCCTAATATATCTCTCCATTAGGTAGTTGTTTGCAACCTCAGCCATGAAAGCTGAGGTGAAAACATCTATTAGCTGGCTAATAGAGAAATTGAGACAAAATTTACAGTGAATTAGGCAAAGGCCATTGGAGTTGTCTAAAATAGTAGCTGTGCCTCTTTTGAATGCACATCCTTGCAACTTCTGTATTGATTGTTGCATCGAGTCTTTTACTAATATGAGACATTCAAGATGCAGTCATGGCTTCGTTTGAAACTAGTAAAATTCCAAGTATCTTGTTATGCTACAATTTGCAGAATCTAAAACATTCTACCTGAAGTGGTTTTTTCACTTTTGGATTTGTACCACTATGGATTGAAATTGGTAATATGTCTTAGTATGGCACTTTCTGTTTTGAGTTCTGAAGCATCCTGAGCAAAAGAGTATGGCCTCTCATGTAACATTAAGTTGAGTTTGAAAGAAGTCATGACAGCAAGCCAGGAAACTATGTGAAAGTTGGCAAACGTGTATTGACATTGATATGTTAAGATACCCTGCATAAAAATAATCATTTTAAGATTAGAGGAATGGGAGATGAAAATAGCAGTAGTTCTGATGTGGCTTATTGTTCACGAATTGAAGGGTGTTATGTAACACACCAGTACACTCCAGCTGCTATGGTAACCAGATACCTTACTGACAATCAAAGTTAAGTTTAGATCTGATGTACATGAAGTACTTAAAAATGTAAATTCTTCCATGTACATGTTCCACAATGTTACAGGACTGTACTTATTGAAACTTAGATCAGCTGCATCCCAAAAGCATTAAATACGATTTTGATACAGGTCATTTGCAGCATGTATACAATTAGTTTAGATAAATCATGCATTGTCCTACAAACTAGTTATTTCTGGCTTAATGTAATATAGCTCCTGAATTTTTTCCAGCAGCATAATAAAATGGCTAATCAGGTGAATGGTAATGCGGTACAGTTAAAAGAAGAGGAAGAACCAATGGATACTTCCAGTGTAACTCACACAGAACACTACAAGACACTGATAGAGGCAGGCCTCCCACAGAAGGTGGCAGAGAGACTTGATGAAATATTTCAGACAGGTATAATATACATTTCTTGTTTCTGATTGGTTATGAAAGTGAGGGCATACCATTTTCAAATTTTATAGATTAAGGTTTAAAAATTCTCACTGTGTTTGATCTGTGAAGCTCTGAATGTATTGCTACTTTCACTTCCCTGAAGGCAAATTGGGTTTGACACTGACTCTTTAATTATTGGAATCATCCTTAGTGTTGAATGATGTCCTAGTTGCTTCAGGAGACAGTGCATCAGTTTGTCTTAGACTTTCACAAGTAAAGATGTATGTTCCAGCATACTAAACTGCACATTTTTCTTAATCCAAATCAGTCATCACTTTGCTTTTACTTTTCTACTGTCAACTCCTCACAGTGACTCTTAAAACACTTAAAGGGCTGAGTAGATGGCTCAGTGGGGAAAACAACTAGCTTGTCTTGCCTGGGACGACATTTGAACTCCAGTCTGCCTATGGATTTTATGTTCTGTCTAGTTCCAGCTGAACAGTTGAATCCATGTCAGTCATTACACTGAAGTTTTCACTCTAACTTCATTTTAACACAAGTCCAGGAGTAAGCTATTCAGCAAATTGAATAATATGGTCTCTGGAAATCCTAGCGAGAAAGGGTCCCTTTGCAGGAAGAGTTTTTTGTTGTTTTTTGGGGGGGTAATTTCTCCCCATTATTTTGGTCTTATAAATGGAAACTTCCTCTTCCTCTTTAGAGTGTTCTTTGAACAGGTTTAGAGATATAAATGGAACTGCTTCATGCACTTACCTGAATACCTCAGTGACAAGATGCCAGTTTCTCTTTTTTGAACAGTCTAAAAAGTCAGTGAACCAAGTGAAGGCAATTCAAAATAATATCTTATCCATC
Organism: Trachemys scripta elegans; assembly: GCF_013100865.1. Lineage (NCBI taxonomy): Eukaryota > Metazoa > Chordata > Testudines > Emydidae > Trachemys > Trachemys scripta. The sequence continues at coordinate 18,615,825 of NC_048317.1, forward strand.
TTCAGTATGTTGATATTCTGGCTCGTGTGGACGATCTCTTTTGGAAGTCAGTCCAGTGAGTGTCTGCCAGCTTTTATTTGCTTAGAGATGCATTTCTCTAAGTGTGGGTTATGATGATATCCGCATCATGGCTTGAGGGTAGATGTAAATGGCTGGGCAAGGGACTTGTGGGACTCGAGTCTAGAAGATGTTGCAGTTACCTTGTGTTGTGAGGAGTTCTCAAGTAAGAGTATTTTAACCCAGTAATTGACTAGCTAGTGTGACTTCATTGCATGGGTAACTTTTGAAAACACATGTGTTCAAATTTCCTTAATATCAACTGAAGATGTTCTACACTATGCAGGGTTTTATCAGCTCTATTAGTTGCTTTTGAAGCCACAGCCAAATTTGGGAATGTACTTTGGGATTTTTAATCTGCTCAGTCTTTTCACTTGTGAATGATACAGGTGCCTTCCAATATGCAGGATCATTTCTGAAATGCAGTCTTTGTGCTCTGTGCTACTGTGTTTCGGAACTCCAGTGGAGATTAAGAAGTGTGCAGTAATTTAAATTCCAGAATGCTCAAAAGTGTTGAGGAGTTCTGTATGTGGATTCACACTGAAGTCTATTAAATATCAGCAGGTTTCTTGGAAAATGTAATCTTTGTCTGTAACTGGCAGGACTCCACAGCTTCCATAAAACCACTGATATTCCAAAGAGAAGAAAAACTTCTAAATCTCAAAATAACATGCGCTTCAGAACTGGTCCACTGTCTTTGGGTCTGTACCTGTAAAGCTAATAATAGTGTACTTGGGGTACATAACAGGGCTCAAAATAATGTCTTTCTGGATTCTGGCTGCTAAAAACTGGGTGGGTCAAAATGTTTTTTTGTACTTTCCCAAGTGGAAAATCCACTGTAATCTCCACTCTTCCCACCTTCTTCAAGAAGTAAACAAATTGTTCCATCTCTAATGCTTTTTGAGGTGAGGTGGAAGGTGGCTATAAGTGGCTCAGATCCTCAGTTAGGTGGCTACCTTTGCATATTATGGGTAGGGTATAGGCAAGTGAGTAAGGTATAGGCAATGTTCCCCTGTCAGTGTATTTTGGAATGGCTCCATTCAAAGAAAGGAAACTTAAAGCTTTGGGTTCATAGATCTATTGGAAATATGAGCCAGAGTTCATTATTTCAAACCCTGGTATGTAGCATTGCTTTATGCAGCAGACTGGATTCCCAAAGCTTCTGAAACTGTTACGCTCTTGGTTTAATATTGCACTTAATTTACTTTAGTGCCTAGGTATATACATTTTAATTTCTTTTTCATTCGTATATCCATGTCCTTTCATATACTTGTATACGAGTATGTAGTTAATATTAAATAATGCATAATTCTATTTACTAATATGCAGTATAACCATTGCTTGATTTAAAAGCAAATAGCTTAGTTGTTAGCCATCTTGCTTTGTGTAATTAAACAGAAATCTGTAACTTTTCTGTCTTTAACTTTTTAGGGTTGGTAGCTTATGTCGATCTTGATGAGAGAGCAATTGATGCTCTTAGGGAATTTAATGAAGAAGGAGCCCTCTCTGTATTACAGCAGTTTAAAGAAAGTGACCTGTCGCATGTACAGGTAAGGTGAGAGCTCCAGAAGTGTGAGCATAATAGTGTTTTGGCACTTCTGACTTCCCTTAAAGCAAATACTTGATGTTGCAGATTCTAATGTTTCAAACCCAAATTGGAAGTTTGGCATATATCTTTGATATTGGTATTTTGAGTGCAAGGCAAAATCCTCTAATGTTGGAATGAGCACTATACTGAGTGAATGGGCTGGTCCACACTAACCCCCCCACTTCGAACTAAGATACGCAACTTCAGCTATGTGAATAATGTAGCTGAAGTCGAAGTATCTTAGTTCGAACTTACCGCGGGTCCACACGCGGCAGGCAGGCTCCCCCGTTGACTCTGCGTACTCCTCTCGCGGAGCAGGAGTACTGGCGTTGACGGCATGCACTTCCGGGATCGATTTATCATGTCTAGACAAGACGCGATAAATCGATCCCAGAAGATAGATTGCTTACCGCCGGACCCGGAGGTAAGTATAGACGTACCCAAAGTGTGACCTGTTAGTGCTAGCTGGAGTCTTATTGTCTTTATCATCAGTTTGTTCCGATAATGTACATCAGCTGAGATGTTCTTAATGTAATAATCAAAATGCCAAAGGAATTCTTAACATGACACATTGCAAAAGCCAATGTGTAAGATCCAGTGGCTTTAGATGGCTTTTTATAATACGCTTCAATTGAATTACTTTATAAATTGCGTCTACAGAACAAAAGTGCATTTTTATGTGGAGTTATGAAGACCTACAGGCAGAGAGAGAAACAAGGAAGCAAAGTACAAGAGTCAACAAAGGGACCAGATGAAGCAAAGATTAAGGTAATGTATTTAGATGCAGCTTAATTTTTGTAATGGAGGAACAGGTATATTTGTGTCTAGAAAGAGATGGGATAAATTTGAGTATGCTCATAAATCCTCTTCAATACACTGAAGTAGCATACAACACTGTTCGGCAGCTTTCCATGCTGACGTTGCCAGGAAATGCACATAAGACAAATACTGAAGAGGCATGCTTCCATTAGTAAACTAGCAGGTCTTTCAAATTAAATACTTGATATGAAACTTTGGTTACTGTAAGTATGTTACTTTGAAGGACTAGACTGAGGCCTATATGAAGAGAACATGCCTGCGTGACTTTTTTCCATCAAATTCTGTGGTAATATAGATATTTGTGGACACTTTAAAATAAACAGAGCACACATCTTAAGCAACTGTTATGAATAGGGGTCTACTTAAATCATGGAAAAATCACACAATTTTCACAGGTTGATCAGCGCGCTGTTTTACCGCGTTATAGCCGAATTCTTGTTCTATCGGGTCGCGTTATATTGGGGTAGAGGTGTATATGAACACAACTGAAATTTGCTCTTTATGCCCTGACCAACTTGTGAAAAATGTGACAACCACCCACCCCCCACGTTTTTAAGTAGACTCGTACTCATAACTGTTGCATATGATGTGCTAGATGGTTTTTTCCCAAGTTTCCAGAAGTATCTGTATTACCACAGAATTTTGATGGAAAAGAGTCATGCCAGGCATGACCCTATAGCTTAGGGTAAAAGTAAACAAAAGACAAGATTTCATGATCCATGGCGTGTTTTTTTTCCAGCCACGAATTTGATAGACCACCTAGTTGATGCAAACTAGTGCGCCCCCCCCCCCAAAAAAAACAACAAAAAAAAAACAACCACATACAACTTTTGGGAGGAACATGTAGTATGCTGTTCAATGTATCATACAGAATACAGCAAATACTGGAAATATGTTGCATGTTACTTCTGGGACACCATGTCAATGTATCTGTTTGCTTAAAACAGGTGTGTTTAGTCTTCCTTTTCTGAAAAGCAAGCTAAACAGTTTTTGTTAACTTTTCTATACAATGTAACGCTTCTGTGCCCACTGACAGTGGTCTGCACAGCCTCCTGAGGAGGCCTATAGCTTGCTCTACAGTCCTGGCAAAGTGCAAATTAGGAAATGTCAATCCCAATTAACCTTCATATCATTAAAACCATCTAATGTGACAACTTTTTACAATTTTCAGGCTTTGCTAGAGAGGACCGGTTATACTCTGGATGTGACCACTGGACAGAGGAAATATGGGGGCCCTCCTCCAGACATTATCTACTCAGGAATTCAGCCTGGTATTGGAACAGAGGTTAGTATTTGCAGATTATTGCGCTGGGCCTTTTTGTTATGCTTTTTTACTAATTCAGGAAATTAGAATGAGTAAAGTAAACGATACAACAAGTAAAAACCTAGAGCCAGGGGTTCTCAGACTGGGGGTTGGGACCCATGGGGGGTTGCGAGCTGTCAGCCTCTACCCCCAAACCCCATTTTGCATCCCGTATTTATAATGGTGTTAAATTAAAAAACTTTATATATTTATAAGGAGGGTTGCACTCAGAGGCTTGCTATGTGAAAGGGGTCACCAGTACGAAACTTTGAGAACTACTGGCATAGAGCCTTGCAGATAAGGGTACACTTCAATATCAAATTGGCTTTCCTCAATTACGTTCTGCTTCTGCAGAAGAAGCAGAGATGGTGTAGAGAGTAAAATTACTTGAACAAGCTTTTAAAATAGGATAAGATGACCAAACCGTCAGATGACTTAAGTCTAGCCAAACAGATATGATTGAGAAGGAAACCATTTGACCTTTCTTGTAAAACATGAATGTAAATTGAGGGACACTAATTGGTCTTGTTAGAGACTACATGCAAAAAATGATGCAGATGCTTGCAAATGTAAGTAAAGTGTTCAGGTACGAAGTGTATACTAAATAAATGAATATTTGTGGATGGGTTGCCTACATTTTATGGATCGTTCACATACATTTTGTTTCAGTTACACAAGCATCCTGAAAACTTTCAGAGGACTACTATCAAACTTCAGTTCTGTCAGTGAAATCAATTAACACAATTACTGAAAAAACAGATTTAATTGTTAATTGAAGTACTTTTCATTCAAATAGTCTTGAATTTACTGCAAACACATTGGCTTCAATAGCTGCCCCACAGCATCTTAATAGAATCTTCCTGTAAATTGCTGTAGGGAACCCATTGGTGTTAACCACCTTAAAACTAATGTGTCAGCTAGTTGGAAGACAGTTATTTTTCACTTGCAGCAAAATTTCAAATATATTACAGAACAGCTGGATGTGGAAAAGCGACAGTGGACTCAACTAATCAATGTTTATTTACATAAGTCATTTCGGTTAATATTAAAAGGAAATGACAATCACTCTCAATTAAATATATATTTTTTTAAAAAAAGACACCTTTTTTTTATAAACCTGTCTGAAAGGACCCCTTAATTATCCTGCACTATGTGGCTCAATCTGGTGTAGGTCCCCAGCTTTTAAGAGGCCTAAATTCACCCTGAAATTATACACCTCTACCCCAATATAACACTGTCCTCCTCGGGAGCCAAAAAAATCTTACTGTTATAGGTGAAACAGTATTATATCGAACTTGTTTTGATCTGCTGGAATGCGCAGCCCCCTCCCCCCCAGAGCGCTGCTTTACCGTGTTGTATTCGAATTCGTGTTATATCGGGGTAGAGGTGTAGTTCAACAAAGGAAAACTGAATGAAGTTGGATATTTGTGGTTGGAGTGGCTTTAGTTTTTATTCTGTCTATGCATTTATGGTTGCTGTTACCAAATTCCCTCATCCCCCTCACAAACGTGTATAATTTAACTGAATTTTATATCCAAATCATACTCTGGCTAACCGTTTGTATGCCAAATTGTAGCCTAGATTGACATCGTTTGCCTAAATTGAAGACCCTGTGCAATGTGGATGTACAGCTGAAACTGCCAAACTGTGCTCCTATAGCTATTTACAGAAATAGAGTTTATGTATCCATTTTATGACACTAAATTTCAAATTGTATGTTATGTAAATCAGGAATCTATTACTATCCTTTAGAAGCTATTAATGTTATATAAGTGGTGGTCTGACTTCTCACTTCCTCTTCTTAGCTCCGCCACTATAGCTATATACAACTGCTGGTACTGCAGACTTCCTTTCTACCTAGTGTAGAAGAATGATTGTGAGTAATACAGTGAATGGGAACCCCTGTGAATCTACGTTGTATAGTTGGGAGGGTTTAAGAACAGACAACCTGATGAGCACTAATTTCATCTTGTATAAACATGCAGAGAAACTCTTCAGTCTCCTTCTCCTGAGATGGAGTTTGAATTAGGCATTAACACAGCTGACTTGTATTCTAAATGCATGAAATGGCACTGTGAAACAAAAGTCAAGAAACGCTAAAGTTAAGATTGAACTCACAATCTTATGCATATGCAAAAGGAAACAACTTGGGTCTTAAATTCCATCTAATCAGGCCTCAATGATTTGTGTATAGAAATAGTAATATTCATAATTGTAAATTGCCTAGAAATGGAAAGCGGCAGGAGATGGTTATTTTTAAGGCTGGATCTTTCATCTGTTTTCAGTGCTGTCTTATTTATAGGTATTCTAGTGCTGCTAAAACTTATACTGAGATTGGGGTCCTGTTGTGCTAGGCATTGTACACTCATTTAGTTTAAACAGGCAAGGCAAAGCATGGGAGGGGAAATTGGAAGCACAAAGGTGAATGAGTTCATTGTGCGGTGCTGCTGATGTGATTATATGACATAGTATGAATGACAAATATCTATTGATCCCTCAGGACAATATAAAGTAGCGTTAAATAGCTGTATTATGACTCCTACCTGAAAGCACTCCCTTGGAGTCCTCCCCAAGACTCAGTCATCCTTGTTCATGAAGCCACTAGGGAGACAATGTCATGCTAGTGTAATCAGCTCTGTCTTTATACTGCTGTCTACCTTGTGTATATTGGGACCTGGATGAAAATCAACTTGCTGAGGCTTCTTTAAAATAAGGAGATAATGCTGATTTGCAGGAGGAATTATTTTGACGACTTTGCAAAATCTATAACAGGCAGTACATAGAAGGCATTTTCTTGTCTTACGGTCTGATTAGTCTGGAGATCTTGTTAGATTTGTTTTTTAGACCCCCAGATTGCTTCATTTGTCCAGAAATACCCTTTTTGTCAATGGATGCTGACAATTACATCCCCTTTCCTCCCAGAGTCCCCTTTTCTCAGTCAACCTATAGTTAGTTTTGTTACCTTTCAGTCTTGTCTGTTGGGATGGGCTATACATCAGGCCTAATGAGCTCGTCAGAAGCTCCACCTTCTGAATTGTGTAGGCTGGCAAGAACATATTGAACTTGATTGCTTTTAGAGATTCAAGATAAATATCTATTATGAACTTTACACTGAATGAAATTCTAAAGGCTTATCTGACAGTCACACTTCTGGCTGTAGGAGAGTGTGGGGTATCTACTTCTGTTGGGAAATTGATCTTATAGCAGCCTATGACACCATTTGGCAGATTGGTGTGCTGTATAAGAAGTCCAGAATTCTTCATAGATTGTCATGGCAGCTAGCTAAGGCTGTGCGGTAGATGTTTTTAAATGGCTCTGTAACTGGTGATTCTAGAAGAACAGAGGACTGTCTGTTGCTTTTTAGAAGAACAGACTTCTTCAAGGCACAGTGCTAGCACCAATTTTATTTAATGTAGTCACCAGTGACCTACTGATGTCATGCAGTTCATGTACACCAGTATTTGTTTGCCCACAAGGGGCTGTGACTTTAAAAAATTGAAGAGAACCTGAACAGGAGATGGCTGAAATGGAGACTGAAATCAAGACTATTACTTAATTTGCCAATAAGTTCTCACTTTAATATATTAATGCTCTTATGGGCTTTCTTCTGCATCTTAAAATATGAATACTTAGAAAACTTGTAATTGCTAGTTCTAGAACATTGGATGCTTGGCATCTAAGCCTGTGATTGCAAAGTCTGACGTTGTTTGCACAGGGGGCAGCTAAAGATGTATATCAACCTTTAACTCTTGCATTTCCTAACTTCTTAGTACTTATGAAGCCTTTTTGCTAAGGATTTTTTTGTTTAATTTCCTAGGTATATCTAAAGGAAGAGTGCCCAGTTATATAGCAGACACCTGTCAGTCACAGATCCACTTGTGTAAAATAGTTTTAGGCTATGTACACAGCTAATACTTCACATTGTACTATTTGGATTGAGGTTGTAACATCCGCCATCACCTTGCTGTGCTGATTGTGCAAAACGCTTGCACTGTGTACAGCTAGCACCACAACCATGTGCACCTAACAAGCTGACAAGTTCTGTTGACAAAGCTTTCTTCATAGCTAATCAACTTGTCCTCCTTCTGAAGCTAGTAGGAAGATGGAGCTTAGTTAACTACTGCGCGCACACGTATACTTCATACATAAGTGCTCAGCTAGTGGCTTAATGGAATCATCTACTGAATGTGCTAAGTTCCACACTTTCAAACTTGCATAAAATTTAAGCCAAACTTCATTAAACTTGGCAATGCACTTGCTGCTCCTCAAGGCCTATTTACAAGTTCAATTTGACATTACATAGCTCAGATGTTTGTGTTATCCCTGAGCGGGAAAAGTGGCAGTTGCTTTGCGATGAGGAAAATGCTTTTTATGCTCTCAATTCCAAAACAAAGGGATTCTGCTCAAACCTTTAAAAAAAATCATCTTTTGGCAGAGGCCAAACATAAAGCTGTGTTTTGAGAATAGAGATTGTAGTGGAAACTTATTCAGCTCCTGGTGGCGGCAGAGGGACCCTGAAGCTGCTCAGCGGCTTGGGGGGGGAGGCGGGAGATGCTGGACAGACACTCTTCCCTCACCATTTTGTCAGGGATGGTTTTTAGTAAAAGTCAGGGACTTCTGTGACTTTATTGCACATGATCTGTCCCTAACTTTACTAAAAATAGCTGAGTCATGTATCTTCAGGAACATGGGCCTGTACAGAAAGCTGTAAGTGGGGACTTTCTTTCCAGACCAGAAGATTAAAGTGAGGGATGTTGAAATGCCCATGGTGATCCTGGGAGATGCAGCGTACCCCTTAATGCCATGGCTCAGGAAACCTGGATAGCAGTAAGGGGTGGTTCAACAATAGGCTGAGTAGGTGCAGGATGACTGTGGAATGTGCGTTTGGCAGATTAAAAGTGCACTGGTGATGCTTTTACGACAGGTTAGACCTCAGTGAGGATAATGTTGCTATGGTCATAGCCGTGTGTTGTATGTTGCACAGTATTTGTGAAGGTAAGGGTGAAAAGTGTGCTCGAGGTGGACTGCTGAGGCAGACCCCCGGGTTACTGATTTTGATCAGCCATATACCAGGGCCATTGGAGGGCACAATGGGGGGCAATTTGAGTCAGGGAGGCTTTGAGGCAACACTTTGAAAATGAGAACCAGTAATGTATATTACTATGCTTGGAACTGCAATGCTTAATGAAATTAGTTTTGCTAGGAAGTACTTATGGCCTAGGATTTCAGTAAGCAAAAGTCACATGATTAAACTGCCTGTGTATGTTTTGCTGCCACCCGCTATCACAATTTGCAGGAAACAGATTACTTATTTAAAAAGTTTTTGCTTTTATTGCACTGAAAACACACCCGCCCCCCAACACACACCTTTACTTGGTGGGAAAGGAGGTACCAGAGAAGGGCTGACTTTCAGAGCTGTGCATAAAGTCCAGCTATGGTTTGAAAAGGTGTCCATGGGTGTGGAGTGAATGGGAAAGTGAGAAGTCTGGGAAAGTGGAAAGGAATGTGCAGGTGGTATTTGGGGAGTGCATGGGAAAGAGTTCTGAATGTGCTGAAGGGGAGTGCAGGAACATATCTGCTCAGTCTGGAGCGGTATGAAGGACTTCAGCATTTCAGTTTGCTCCTCCATAACTCCATCCTCTCAGTAGTGTACTTAATAAAGCCCTCATTTTCTTTTCTGTCCTGCCTGTTGATTTCCTTTCACTCCATGCATTCCCTCTTTTCTGCATCTAAGTATTACAGCAGCTCCTGGAACATGTCTTCCTTGCTCCATCTTGGGGAGTTTTCTTATCTGGTGGAGCCCCCCTCAGTGTGTAAGGGGTGCCTCTGAAGGCCACATTTGCAGAAGCACAAGGAACAATACACAGAAGCATGATTAAGTATATGCACAGCACTGAAACAGTAGAATAAAATACATCTCTAATAACATGCTAATCACTTTCTCACAGACCCATGACAAGCACTCATGTCAGCAAACACCCCAAGCATGGGGGCATTCTACATGGGGAGAAAAGCAATAAGAAACAATCGCGGGGCAGTCAACTACAGACAATATTGTAAATTTTCCCACCTTTTTCAACAGCAGGGGTCATTGTAGCAGATATCTCACTCCTGAGAAGAAGCAAGGGTGCATCTACTGCACGCTTGCGGCTTCTGACCTGGTCCCTATGCTGCTTGCCTGTGTGCTGCTTTGGTCTCTGCGCAAGTGATTACAGAATGGTGCGGGAAAGTTTCCTTCAGCGGGGGAAGGAACAAAACATTCAAGTATTCTTTGGAAGAGGGTTGCCGAGCACTTTCAGGAAACTTTTTCCTAGAGAGATCACTGGAGGAGTCCTGAGAAATCTCAGTGTGCATCAACATCCTGCTCAGCCGTACTGCTTAGCTGCACAGGAAATGTCCAGCACAGAAACAGTCAGCATGTACATTTCTATGTGCTCATCCCACCTCCGTACTTTACAAAGCAAAACCACTTACCAGGGGTCTCCTCTTCTGCTTCTTGCTTGCCACAGTGTGACTGCTGAGATTGGCTAGACATCTCCGGAGTGGAGAACTGGACGCACTACCATGCGACCCTGTTGTCCTAACTCCACTTCTGCATCATTGACTTTTTCCTCTAGGTGACTGCTCACAGAACTCCTGCGTGGAGACATGACATCATCACCACCACCACCACCAGAGAGAAGCCAGGAGAAGGAACATCAGTCTCCGCTACAACCTAGCAGCAGCTTCCAGGATCCAGAAATCTCTACTAGTCAAACCGCCCTAAGGCTAGGAGAGGGATCCTCAATGGGCCCTCAGCTTACTGTGCAGTCCTGTCAGAGACTATTCTCATACTTCAAGAGTGTGTTTGACCGTGTAGCTCAGAATGATGCGCAGCGTCCAGAGTGACTTCATCCTCTGACTGTGCAGGAGACCTGGAACAAGACTTTACATCACGGGAAGTAGAGATCAGACTTACGAAGACCAAAAACACAGCCCCAGGGAAAGATGGCATTTGCTATAACATCCTGAAAAAATGAGATCTTGGCTGCCTGGTATTAACTGCACTTTTCAACAAATGCAAACAATTCAGCTCCTGGAAGAAGTCTGACAGTGCTCGTCTACAAGAAAGGTGAGCGAGACGACCCCAGCAACTGGAGACCCATCTCTCTTTGCTCCACCATGTACAAAGTGTAAGCCAAGTGCCTCACGGCTAGGATAACAGACTGGTCGGTGAACGAAGGAGCTGTCCGTTCAATCAAGAAAGGCTTCATGTCATGCAAAGGCTGTTATGAACACAACTCTTGTCCTTCAGTCTGCCATCCACATGGTCAAGAGGGCATGGAGGCAGTGTGCCATAGCGTGGCTCGAACTGGCTAATACTTTTTGGATTGATGCCCAGTCAGCACATTTTTGCCATGCTGCGAGACTTTGGGATGCCTGAAAACTTTCTCCACCTGATCCAGGAACTATATGAAGGCTGCACTACCACCATCCGCTCCATGGAAGGAGAGAGGCCTGAAATTACTACCTGTAGTGGTGTGAAGCAAAGTTGTCCCCTCAGCCCCATTGTTTTCAACTTAGCCATCTCCTGCGGGCTACATGGTTTTGACCTGTATGGCAACACCGTGAATATCCTGGCCTGTGCAGAAAATCTGGTCCTGATTGCAGACAACCCCGAGTGACTCCAACAAATGCTCGACATCACCAGCCAGGCTGCCAACTGGACAGGACTAAGCTTCCCTGCATATCGATGGCAGTAGAAGGGACTCAGTCCAGGCGATGTCTTTTCAGATCCAGGGTGAACCTATGATCTTCCTCAAGGATGGGCAAGCATGCTAAGATCTCGGCACACCCACAGGTTTCTGCATCCAGCAGACACCTGAGGATACCATTGTGTAGATCTTACGAGTTGTGGCCAGGATCGACTCCTCCCTACTGGCACCCATGGCAGAAGATCAACGCCTTGAACACCTTCCTGATCCCCCGTATATAATTTGTCCTGAGGGGATCTGCTATGGCAAGGTACCTCTGAACAAGACAGACAACACCATCAGGCAGCTAGTAAAGAAGTGGATGTTTCTTCCCCAGAGAGCCAGCAATGAACTGGTTTACATCTCTCACAGGCAGGGCGAGGCCAACGTGTATCGTATGGGTATCTGTGCAACATTAGTGATCACTCATGCCCTCCACCTTCTGATGTGCCCTGATCCCATGGTGAGGAACATTGCAGAAAGTGCCATAGACTCATAGACTTTAAGGTCAGAAGGGACCATTATGATCATCTGGTCTGACCCCCTGCATGCTGCAGGCCACAAAACCGTCCCTACCCCTTCCCTGGACTCTGCTGTTGAAGTCCCCAATCCTGTGTTTTAGTGACTTCAATTGGCAGAGACCCTCCTGCTAGCGATCCCTGCCCCATGCTGCGGAGGAAGGCGAAAAACCTCCAGAGGCTCAGCCAATCTACCCTGGAGGAAAATTCCTTCCCGACCCCAAATATGGCGATCAGTAAGACCCCGAGCATGTAGGCAAGAGTCTCTAGCCTGACCCCTGTTAGCCATTATACTATTTACGTACCATTACTACGTGCCATACGAGATGTCATCAAGAAGCACCAAGACCCCCTCCAACCAAGATGTCGCCACCTACCTGAGTGGCTCGCTGGAAAGCATATTTGGAAGAGACGGGGGAGACTTTGCTTCCCTGTGGACTCGTGCCCGCTATGCGACGCCTGGAGAAGTGTATCAGCTGCGGCTGGACATGGTGGGAGGAACAGTAGGAGCTGGGAGTCCTAGTGCCTTAGGTGAAGAACACAGACCACACAATCCTCGCTCCGAAAGCTAGAACCATGCTGGAGAGGACCCTGAAGGATGCCATCTGCTGCCAGTATGTGGAAAACCTGAAGCTGTACCAGGGCAAGGCGTTCGAGGTGACATGCAAGTGGGACGCCAGCAACCACTTCCTCGCTGGGGACAGTTTCAATAGATTTTCTGACTGGAGGTTCATCCACAGGGCGTGCGTCCTGCTGAATGGAGCCTTCCACCACGGGAATCAGGACAAGTGATGCAGGAAGTGCAGCTATGCCAATGAGTTGCTACCCCACGTCCTGTGTAGCTACAAGCCCCATTCCAGAGCCTGGCAGCTGTGACACAAGATCGTCTGGCCAGAGCCATCCTGCCACCCCTGGGGAAGGTTGCTGTGAACTCTGCTATCCCCGGAACTGACAGCCAATTGCAACCAGACATAGCCATTACTTTCCTCGTGGATTGTATTTTCTAAATGGACAACCTACCCTAAATTCTCAATTACTGATGGACAGTCTTCACTCATTGATATACGTGCTTTCCACAACTAGCTGTCTATAACTTTTCAAGGGTACCTGAATACTCGGATGCTAATATCTAAACTGTATTCTTAAATTTACTCACCTAAATTTGAGTTACTGCTGATTATGCACTATATTTTATGACTTTAAAAACAAACTTTGTATTTGTGATAATCTAAGCACTATACCAGATGTACAGACACTCTTTTCTCAACCTATGTATTATATAATTTTTTAACATTAGCTTTAATAAAATATTTAAATGGTTGGGATTTAGAAGAGCTCCACCTCACACACCTCTGTACACATGGGTGAGTCACGGTTTTCATTTGTAACACAGGGATAATAGCTGCTTCACTTGGCTGTAGGAATTTTCACTAAAATTTAGAGTGCTTTGTCAGGTGTTCTGCAAGCATGTATGGTGTTGCTGTTTCTTGGGTGGCAGGGTGATGATGCATGTGCTCACAGGAATTTGCTTTACCTGCCAGTCTGATTTTTACTTCATTTACAGGAAGAAAACCCCCAAAAACCTGTCAGTGAACTCTACAGAAGAGATTTTTGCAAGTGCCCAGAGACTTACAAATGCCTCTGTTCACTGTTATGGTTTATTTTCTGTATTGAGAGATAAAAATGGTGCTATTGTAAGTACAGTGAGGCATACATGTACTCCAGTTATTGAAAGGTTGCACAAAAATGAGAAATGTTTGATTTCCAGGACCTTTCTTCCCCCTAACTTTTCCTATATCATTGGTACCACTGGCCTCAAAAGTTCTGCAAATTCTTTAATTGATGAGCAACTGCATTGTAGAACCTGTCAGGATATGTGTAACATATGTTGGGGATGGATGGGTAGGGGTTTGCGCCCAGAAAGGGTGTAGAAACTGGGGTTTAGTAGGCTGGGCATGCATGTTGGGGAAAATCTTTCTCAAATTAATTTAGTTAACCTCTGTGCTCTTTTAACATATTCTCATAGGTACTGATGATGTGGCTAGTGCCACAGCTGATCAGGGTCTTTGCATAACAGTGTGATTTGATACTGCTTATCTCTAATACATGGTGGTAAAAAGTTTTGTTACTCTCCATGGCTGAAGAGTATTCTAATCATCCTTGGACTCCTCCTTGTTTGAGAATATTAGGCAAATAATTGTTGCCTTGGGTTTTGTTAAAGGGAAATGATCAACTTGAAAATCACACCTATTTTGAATCTACCTTATGTTAAAAGAATCCCCTATGATCCCTAAAGCTGAAGTAGATTAGAGGAAACCTTTCTCTTCTTTCACTGTCTAGTCCATTTCACAGTCTTGTTAGTCATTCACACTTCTTATCCTAGCATATGTCTAGCCAACAGCTAGGAGGTGGGATTGCTAGCTCAGGTAGATATGCACAAACTAGCTCTGCTTGATCAAGAACAGGGGTTTTCACAGCAAATTTTTTGGTGGCTTCAGAGTGTGGCCAACTCCTGCTGGTGGCTGCGCTGACATTTTTTCCTAAAATACTTAATTCACTTTAGGAAAAACAAATAAATATGCACATGTCCAAATAATTGTAATTTATGTAGCGTTTTTTCACTTAGTAATAGAAATAATTTACAGTTGTCTCTATTCTTTACTGGACCGAAACAGAATAGAAACACACAATAAGGTGCTTTGCATGGTCTTGTCTTTTTGTTGTTGGTTTTTTTCCTGCTTTTTTTGGTTTCACTTTTTTCCCCGTAAGACTTGCAAGCTGATAAGTCTTCTGCTGTGAAAAGTGATATTTGTATTTTTGTTAATATCACTTTTCACACTTACTCAGCGCTGGCAAACCCTGGGACAAATTAAGCCCTGGATGGGGAGGTGGGCAGGGAGGCAGCGGAGCCCAGGGGTGGTGAGCCTGGAACCAGAGACTGCCACTGTGTGGATGGAGCCCGAAGCCCCATGGCTGAAGCCTGCCTCCCCTACCCCAGGAAAGTGGGGAATTCACCAGCTGCCTGCACCTCCAGCATTTCTGTCTCCAGAGGGGGGCAGGGCCCAACTGCTGCTAGTGGCCTTGGGAGAGGATGTGGCAAGAAAAGTTCCTGGTGGCTGCATTTAGAAACACCGATCTAGAGTGCTAAATATAGTGATATGGTCACTGCAGCCATGCTGTTATATTCAACATGGTAGCTCAAGCAGAGCTAGTGCACACGTCTACCTGTGCTGGGAATCACACCTCCCTGCTGTTGTGTAGACATACCCTAGGCTTAGCTAGCTCATTCTGAAGGACAAAAGTTTAACGTAGACATGGCACGCTGCCTCTAATATGCTGAGATGATCGAGTTTAAGCCTTACCTTCAATTACATCAACTTAGTATGTGTTTAAAGGCCTTAGCTAACAGCAGGTTGTCCACACTTAGACTTAACGTGATGCAGGATGTCTTTTTTTTTTTTTTTTTTTTTTTTAAATCTTGGTCTAGATAAATGCTGTGAGAATATGTGAGGGTGGGTATGCCTGTGACTAAAGTATTTGGTGTTTTTGAGTCTGCTCCTAAACCCTTGTACTTCTTTTAAAACTGCTTTAAAAAAAAATTCAAGACATGCTACTTTGCTTTCTTAGAAAACTGCATTATTTTTTTAAAAAATCCATTGTTTGAAAAAACTTGAGTGGACAAGTGTCTGTAAATTGGTGGTAAAATCTTGATACTTCTCTGCTTAGGCATATATTGTGTGTATCTTCAAAACAGTTTTTATAATAATACTTGTGTTTGGATGCTCAGCTCTCAATAACATTCACCTGTGAGTAATGAATTTCTGTTTTGATCTGCGTCCAAAAGTGACTTTGGGAAATCCGACCAATTTTTGAAACTTAGTTTAGGAAGAACAAAATTTTAAATTTAAGCGTGTCTGCCATTCACTACATTTAGCAAAAATTTGCAAAGTTGTTTTCTAAATAGTAAGTTTCTATCCTACACTGTTTAAACTATCATGGGTATATATTTACAACTTTTATCTTAACAAAAAATCCACCAGCCAACATGTACAGCATGAGTGAGAACTTTCCTTTTCTTTTCCACAGAAGCTACTGCAGTTTAAACCAGGGGTGGCCAAGCTGAGCCTGAGAAGGAGCCAGAATTTACCAATGTACATTGCCAAAGAGCCATAGTAATACATCAGCAGCTCCCCACCCCTCACTCCCAGCACCTCCCACCCACTGGCAGCCCTGCCAATCAGTGCCTCCCCCTCCCTCCCCGCACCTCCCGATCAGCTGTTTTGTGGCATGCAGGAGGCTCTGGGGGTGAGGAGTGAGGGCACGGCAGGCAGGCTCGGGGGGGGGGGGGTGATGGGAAGGGTGGAGTGTGGGCAGGGCCTGTGGCAGAGCCAGGGGTTAAGTAGTGAGCACCCGCCAGCACATTGGAAAGTTGGCACCTGTATCTCCAGCCCTGAAGTCGGTGCCTATACAAGGAGCTGCATATTAACTTCTGAAGAGCCACATGTGGGCTAGTTTAGACTCAGGAAATGGAGAAGTTCATATGTGAATAGCTATATCACCTCAGTTGTGTTTATATGTTAAACCTATAGTGTTTTCTGTTCTTCCTTGTTAAGTACATATTTAAATCTGTCTATTTTATGTGATACATAGCCATCAACCTAGCTACTGTCTCTAGGGGAGGCGGAATAACTACTGGGTCAGGAGAACCGCTCCCATTGCTGTAGTGCTTCAGTTTAGCCACTCACTAGAGCTGCAGCTGTGCTGGCGTAGCAGTTTAAGTGTAGACGTATCCTAATTGTGAAATGAGTCTATAATGAATAGATAGTATTACAGCCATAAGTAGGGGTTTCTTCTATAGTTCATAAATCATGGAGTTTTTCTTCCCAGAGAACTTCATTTAAAACGCCAATTCCAAGTCAGAATCTGTAAAGGCTTCTAAGGAGGTTTTGTTTTCTCTCCAGGTTTTTGTTGGCAAGATTCCCAGAGACTTGTATGAGGATGAATTGGTGCCACTCTTTGAGAAGGCTGGTCCAATTTGGGATCTGCGCCTCATGATGGATCCTCTGTCTGGTCAGAACAGAGGTTATGCTTTTATTACCTTCTGTGGCAAAGACTCAGCACAAGAAGCAGTCAAACTGGTGAGTTAACTCATTCTGGACACAGCAGGTTAATAGTATTACTCCACCAAGTCTAACATACTTCTTTAAAATCCCTCCTCAAAGCTCAGCTCTGCTATAGTTCATGCAGTGAATTGCCATGTGACAGTGGCTATGTGATTGGTGATTTGTGATTACTGCTAATGATCGGTTACAAATTGTGCACACCTCCAGTCTGTGCTAAAACATACTGTTACTCTCTCTGCAGCCCCAACACCTTATGTACAGATACAAACATGCTTTTTTGTCCGCCTGTTATATCTTCGGTTTGGGGCTCTGCATCTAGGGACAGTCCTGGTACAATGAGGCTTCAGCCTGCTTGGACCTCTAAATTGTATCACGATATAAGAGTTGTAGGAAAAATAAAGTATTAGTTACTAGGTTACACCTGTGAGCAGTGACTTTCACTACCTGTTATGTCAACACAGTTCCCCACAGTACATAGAATCCAAACTCTTCCTGTTTTTTTTTTTTTTAAGGAAGCATTAGCTCAGACTTTATCCCTGGACTTGGCTGTTTCTAGAGTTCTACTCGTAGGGCTGCTGAGCCCTAAACTAGACCTGTAGTGTCCAATCTATGGCCATGGGGCCATATAAGTCATCCTTGGGGGCAGCTATGTTAAGAAAACTTCAGTTTGATTCCATATTAAAAAAATTAACTTCGTTCTGGGGCTCAGGCAACAGCCAGAACAGAGTAAGAGAACTGAGACCTTAGGAGAAATGGCAGACTCAGTGCCCCAATCTCCCTTTCTTCTGGAAGCTGGAGAAGGTGTCACCTAATCCTCCTCAGTATATGGCCATCTGAAGAGACAACCTCATAAGACCACAGGGCAACTTCATGTGACATTCTCAGCAGGTGACTTGCAGGTGCCTTCTGCTCTCCTTGTATTGCCTAAGTGTGGGCCAGAGAATTCATCCCACTTGGTGGGGAGGGGAGAGTGATTGGCCCTCAGGCTGGAAAAGTTGAATACTACTGCTATATAGCCTCTCTCCAGCTTCATCAAAATCCACTTAACCCTTTCCCAATAGGACCAACGCCTGTTATCAGGGTGAGGTTTCAAGCAAACACTGGCAGCTTATTAGCCTCACTGAAAAGAACTCAGCAGTCATAATCTAAGAATTTGAACAAACATATCACTGTATAAGATTTACAGACATATTGGGTATTCACCCACGAAAGCTCATGCTCCAATACGTCTGTTAGTCTATAAAATGCCACAGGACTCTTTGCTGCTTTTACAGATCCAGACTAACACGGCTACCCCTCTGATACTTGTATAAGATTGTTATCTTGGGCTCTTCCAGGACTCAAATTCCCAGCAGGACATGCATAATTCATCTTTTCCAGTAATATGGAGCTGAAATTCATAGCCCTGAGGGGCCATGAAAAGTCCAGCTTTGAAGTTAACACTTCTAAAAACCATTGCTGGCCCACTCCTGTTTCTTGTGCTGGGCCTTCAGACAGTAATTTGAAGCAGGAGAAAACATTCCTTGGGCAGGTTAGTTTAAGAAACTCCACAAAGTTCTCTTTGAAGCTGCTCAAGACATGGAAATGTTAAAATAACTCTCAAATGTGGCTTAGTGGGCAGGTGATGGGTCACTGGTGAATGATTTATCACAATTACCTGAAATTTATCACGTGTGCATTCTGTGTGTATGTAAATTTCAAAAGTGTCCAGAATTTTCAAACCCACAAGGTTTGTACAGGCAGTCCTTGACTTGACAGTGTTCAACTTATGACAAACAGTACGTACGTCGCTTATGAATTGACACCTTGATTCAACTTTTGACAATTGATTTTTGACTTTACAAAGCTCGGTCCTGCAATCGAGTGGATTGCGGTTCCAAGTTACGGCATCTTGGCTTACGACACAATTTTCAGGAACCAATTGTATTGCAAGTCTGAGGACTGCCTGTATTAGTGTTTCACCTCTTTGCCAAGTATAAATTCAACCATGAAACCTGCTTTTGAGAAATAAAATGTCCTTTCTGCAAGATATTGGAAAAAATCAGTTTTCGAACTTGGTGGTAACAAATCTTTGCTAAAAATAGCTAGAGTTTCCATTCCGATTGAATTAAGATCATTACTCACCAGCAACCACACATCACTGAACAAAACCACTAACCCAGGAACCTATCCTTGTAACAAACCCCGATGCCAACTCTGTCCACATATCTATTCAAGTGACATCATCATAGGACCTAATCACATCAGCCATACCATCAGGGGCTCGTTCACCTGCACATCTACCAATGTGATATATGCCATCATGTGCCAGCAATGCCCCTCTGCCATGTACATTGGCCAAACCGGACAGTCTCTACGCAAAAGAATTAATGGACACAAATCTGACATCAGGAATCAAAATACTCAAAAACCAGTGGGAGAACACTTTAACCTGTCTGGTCATTCAGTGACAGACCTGCGGGTGGCTATATTACAACAGAAAAACTTCAAAAACAGACTCCAAAGAGAGACTGCAGAGCTAGAATTGATATGCAAACTAGACACAATCAACTCCGGTTTGAATAAGGACTGGGAATGGCTGAGCCATTACAAACATTGACTCTATCTCCCCTTGTAAGTATTCTCACACTTCTTATCAAACTGTCTGTGCTGGGCTAGCTTGATTATCACTTCAGAAGTTGTTTTTCTCTTAACTAATTGGCCTCTCAGAGTTGGTAAGACAACTCCCACCTGTTTATGCTCTCTGTATGTGTGTATATATATCTCCTCAATATATGTTCCATTCTATATGCATCCGAAGAAGTGGGCTGTAGTCCACGAAAGCTTATGCTCTAATAAATTTGTTAGTCTCTAAGGTGCCACAAGTACTCCTGTTCTTCTTTAAGCTTCAGATAGTATGGGACAATGTTGACTTCTGTAGGCTTCAATCATAGGGTATGATTCTGCTTTCATTAACATCCGTGACAAAATTTTTAATGATTTCAGTGGGAGTGGGATCAGGCTTGACTTAAAAAAACAAAAAACCCATAATCAACACACTGTTGAAAAGCAGATTCTGAGTTCACTTAAACTTCTAATAAGTTTCTATTAAATATTGTATTATGAATCACTCTATTTGTATTGAAGCTAAATTTTCAAATGAATTTGGATCAAATATTAATCTATCCCTTCAATAAACTGTTCTTTGAGTGCTTGCTCATTACAATTCCATTCTAGGTGTGCGCATGCCCACGTGTGCAGTTGTCAGATTTTTGCCTGAGCGGTATCTGTAAGGTTGGCTGTGGCGCCCCCTTGTGTGCTGCATTCATGCGCTCGTATTTCAGGTGCCGCTGGCCCTACGCTCTCTCAGTTCCTTCTTACCGCCCGTGGTGGTCAGAGCATCTTTCCTTGCTTGATGAGGACTAGCGTTTTTTCTCCCTTGGACTTTGTGCCCTAAGGCCATGTATATAGTTATCCTTAGTAGTTAGTATTAAGTACCTGTTAATAGTTTAATTGTTGTTAAGGGTCCAGGGGGTGCCCCTGGTGGGGCATGCTCCAGTCTCCCGGTTTCAAGCCCTGCACAGATTGTAATAAGCCTGCGACTGTTAGTGACCCTCATGGCAGTTGTCTTTGAAGTGTGCCTCCCCAAAGCACTTGAGACAAGTGCTGTATCTGTAAGAACTTTCGGCCTTGTCCGCAAAAAGAGTGGGACATTTGGCTCTGGGCTCTCCTTACGGAGTCCATCTGCGCCTCCTCGGCATGAGTAAAAAGTACACGGGCACTGGGCTTCGCCTGTCACTGCTCCCTGTCACCGGTACCGAAAAAGGACGCAGAAGCATGGCTCCCCGGTGTCAGTGAAGAAAAGCCAGGGGACCAGCATGCAAAGGAACTGCCATGGGCCATCCACTCACCCCAGCGCCCCGCAGTCTGCTTTCTCCAGCAGGGGCCGTTAGCCCAGTAAAAGGTCCTCCTCTGACTCCTGTGAGCAGTACTGGACCATTTTCCTTGCCGGCACCGATGCCAACACATGCTCCCCAGGCATTGAAGGAGCACAAGCCTCCGCCTACACAGCTAGCACAGCAGGTGCCAGAAGCTTCGGTGAAGGCTCCCCAAGAGGGCAAGTGAGAAGTAGTGGAGCGCCACAGATTCCCCGAGACAACGGCACACTCTCCACCACCACGCTGATGCACGCTGGAGCCTCCGTTCCCGCCGGCAGATGCTTGCAGTTGGTCACTGGCACAGCGGTCTCTGTCACTTTCGCACCAAGTTCGCCAAGAAGAATGTGCCGTTCCCTCTACTACCAGCACCGATTGCCATCCTGCAGGTCGTCTCCTCGTCACAGATTGCTGACGCCGTGACAATGTTCTCTTCCCGCTTCCAGTCCCCTCTGGCACTGACACAGGTCTCCATGGTGTGGGTACTGGCCCCCCCATGCAGGGCACCAGTCACCGTTATCGGTGGTCTCAAGGCAGACTCAGGCATCTACAGCCCCTCTGTGGTCTCCGGAAGGAGGTTCCTCCAGAACAGAGGGTCGCTTCAGCCTGTTGCCTAGACCCCAGAGGCGGGGATGGGTTACTGATCTGGCATCAACAGAGGCAATGGCAGCCGGGTCAGTGGCCCGTGCAGTGGACTTGTTGGAATGCATGGGGGGGTTCCAGTCATGGCTATGACCTATCTCATAGAGCTGGAAGGGACCTTAACAGGTCATCGAGTCCAGTCCCCTGCCTTCACTAGCAGGACCAGTTTTTGCCCCAGATCCCTAAATGGCCCCCTTAAGGATTGAACTCTCAACCCTGGGTTTAGCGGGCCAATGCTCAAACCACTGAGCTCCCACCCTTTATCCGCACCCTTTATCGGCAGCTCCCTCAGAGCAACCAGCACCGATAGCACTGAGCCTGGAACCAGAGAGACACCCGGAAGCTGAGACTCGGGAGGTGGTCCCCACCCCTAAGCCACCCTCCCTGACAGAGGAGGAAGACCAGGGCCCCCCTCCGCTGGGACAGTCATAATCTTCATCCCCGGATGAGGCGGTTGCAGGACTCTCCACGGCCAGCACGCCCAATGATTTTTCAGGACCACCAGGCCTTGCTCTGGTGGGTGGCCGAGAACTTGGGCCTCGAAGTGAAGGATGTGGTTGAACAGGCGGGCGCTTTGTGTCCTGTCGGCCTCTACCCTGATTTGTGTGGTGCATGATGAGGTCCTCAACATTGCCAAGGCCATCGGGCAAACACTCTCTTCCATTCCTCCCACCTCAAAACGGGCCGAAAATAAGTACTTTGTCCTGGTCAAAAGTTTTGAGTATCTTTTTTGAGTTTTGTGTATACCCACCCTCCCCCGGCTCACTAGTGGTCTCCTTGGCCAATGAAAAGGAAAAGCAGGGGCTGTTACCTTTCTTCAGTGGCCTCCACCCCTACTGTTCAGCCTAGTCGCGGCTCGCATCGGATTGCTGGGTCCTGGACATAATATCTCGGGGCTATACCCTGCAGTTTTTGGCCACCCCTCCCCTCCTCCCCCCAACTTCCCCGTCCCTCTTCATGGACCCTTCTCATGAGCACCTACTTGTTCAGGAGGTTGAGAACCTTCTGTGCCTGGGGGCAGTAGAAGAGGTTCCTCGGGGCATGAGAGGAAAAGGGTTCTACTTCCGGTACTTCCCCCTTTTGCCTTCGGCATTAGGGCCTCAGACTCATCCTGGGCGTGCATTGCTTCAACAAGTGTCTCAAGAAACTGACGTTTCGCATGGTTTCCCTGGCCTCCATCATCCCCCTCCCTGGATCCAGGAGACTGGTATGCTGCTCTCGACTTAAAGGACACTTATTTCCACTCTTCTGTATTCCCAGGCAACAGGTGTTTCCTCCGATTTATAATGGGAGGGCGCCATTTCCAGTTCACAGCGCTACCCTTTGGCCCTGAGGGTGTTCACAAAATATGTGGCACCAGTGGCGGCTTACCTCAGACATCAAGGGATCTATCTGTTTCAGTACCTCAACGACTGGTTCATCAAGGTTAGGTCTCCAGAACAGGTACAGAGAAGCCTCGAACTGGTGCATTCCCCCTCCTGCCACCTGGGCCTGTTGATAAACATGGAAAAGTCCACGTTAACGCCTGTCCAATGCATAGAGTTCATCAGAGCAGTTCTCAACTCCAGGTGAACTAGGGCCTGCCTTCCGGAAGAACGTTTTTAGGCCTTGTCATCCCTGATTTGTCTGATAAGGGGCCACCCGCTCACTATGGGCCACATCTGCCTACACCCGATGGGTCTCATGGCCGCTTGCACGTACGTGGTTCCTCACACTCTGCTAGATCTACGGCCTCTCCAAGTGTGGCTGGCCTATACCCCAAGCAAACATGCTCTGCACCGGATGGTCAGAGTACCGAACCACATCATACTGTCTCTGCGCTGGTGGTTGGCTCCCCAGTCAGTGCTCCAAGGGATCCCCTTCGCAACTCTGTCCCCATCTCTAACCCTGGTCTCTGATGCATTAGATCTGGGCTGGGGAGCTTAACTGGGTGAACTTCACACACAGGGCTGCTGGCTGTGGGACAACTTAGCCCACCATATCAATGTGAGGGAGCTCAGGGCGGTCCTCCGTCTGGCCTCCAGGCGTTCTTGCCCCACTTGAGAGGCAAAGTGGTGCAGGTCCTGACAGACAATACAGCCACAATGTATTACATCAGCAGGCAGGGAGGTGCCAGATCCTTGACCCTTTATCAGGAGGTGCTCAGCCTTTGGGACTTCTGTGTGCAGCATACCATCCATCTGGTTGTGGCCCACCTACCTGGCTCCAGGAACATCCTGACAGATCAGGTCAGTAGGACTTTCTCATTTCACCACGAATGGTCTCTCCATCTTTGTGGTCGATATAATCTTCCGAAGGTGGGGAACTCCCAGGTGGACTTGTTTGTGTCCAGTCAGAACAGGAAGTGCTACAAGTTGTTTTCCATCCAGGGTCTGGACAGCCTCCACCCTTGGTTTGGGGTGCTCATGTATGCCTTTCTGCCGCTGCCGTTAATCCACAGAGTCCTGGTGAAAGTCAAGCAGGACAGAGCAAGGGTTATCCTCATGGCCCCATCAGCACTGGTTCAGCATGCTGTTGGATCTTTTGGCAGTTGTTCCTATTCCCTGCCTCTTCGGCTGGACTTGCTGTTTCAGAACCACAGCAACCTGCTGCATCCGAACCTGATAGCGTGGCTCCTGCATGGCTGAGCTCAGAAGAACAGGCATGCTTGGCTTGGGTCTAGCAGGTTTTGTTGGGCAGCAGAAAGCTCTCAATCAGGGTGACCTACCTAGCAAAGTGGGAGCGGTTCGCATGCTGAGCTTTGGAGCAGCATCTTCAGGCCTAGCTGCAGGACGTCTTGGACTACTTGTTGCATCTCAGGCTTAAATGGGGTAGTCCCCATCTTCCATCAAGGTCCACCTGGCAGCCATCTCAGCGTTGCATCCTCCATTCCAGGGCAGGTTTCTTTGCCCATCCTATGAAGGCAAGGTTTTTAAAGGGCCTGGAGCACCTCTATCCACACGTCTGGGACCCTGTCCCACCCTTGGACTTGACCCTCATGCTGTGCAGGCTCATGGGGCGCTCTTCCCCCCCCCCCTTTGAGCCTTTGTCTGCCTCCCCCCCCCCTTGATGCTCTCCTGAAAGGTTTCTTTCCTGGTTGTTATAATCTCACCCCGCAGGGTATCTGAGTTCAGGGCACTCGCCTCGGATCCGCCCTATAGGGCCTTCAAGGACAAGGTTCAACTATGACACACACCCGGCATTTCTGCTCAAGGTCATCTCCCAGTTTCATACGGGCCAGGACATATACTTACCAGTCTTTTTTGTCCGAAGCCTCATGCGTCGGATGAGGAGCGCAGACTTCATGCCTTGAACGTCAGGCGAGCGCTGGCATTCTATATAGATAGAACCAAACCATTCCACAAGTCAGCACAGTTGTTTGTGGCAGACAGAATGAAAGATCGCCCAGTGTCTGCTCAGAGAATTTTAGCCCTGGATCATGGCCTGCATTCGCTACTGCTATGAGTTGGCTAAAGTGCCTCCGCCGGCGATTGTGACAGCTCACTTGACTTGACTTGGATGCACAGGCATTGTCGGCAGCCTTCCTGGCGCAGGGCCGATCCAGGAAATCTGTCAGGCTATGACCTGGTCGTCTGTCCACATGTTCACATCGCATAATATGCTGACCCAGGAAGCTCAAGAAAATGCTGGCTTTGGCAGAGCAGTGGTTCAGATTGCAAGACGGTAAACTCCAAGCCTACATCTGAGGATTCTGCTTGAGTCACCTTGAATGGAATAGACATGAGCAAGCACTCGAAGAAGAAAAATGGTTATCCACCGTTTGTAACTGTTTTTTGAGATGTTGCTCATGTCCATTCCATTACCTCCCCTCCTACCCCTCTGTTGGAGTTGTTGGCA
This sequence comes from Trachemys scripta elegans, assembly GCF_013100865.1. Taxonomy (NCBI): domain Eukaryota; kingdom Metazoa; phylum Chordata; order Testudines; family Emydidae; genus Trachemys; species Trachemys scripta. Next base: position 18,641,359 of record NC_048317.1, read on the forward strand.
AGAAGGAACTGAGAGGGCATGGGGTGGTGGCACTTGATATACCAGCACATGGGCACACCATTCAAGGGGGCGCCTCGGCCAGCCCTAGGGATACTGCTATGGCAAAAATCTCTGACAACAGCGCATGTGGGCATGCATGCACTCACCTAGAATGGAATGGACATGAGCAACACACCTCAAAGAACAGTTACAAAAAGTGGGTAGCAGTTTTTTTTTTCCAATTTGAAGAATTGCAATGCTAGTGAATAGAGAGAGAAGCCTTTATTTTTTACTTTTCATAAACAAGTAGGTTACTTTGAGGGCATTTTATCAAACATCTGTTTTTCTGAGCTGCTGTTAGTATCTGAAAGTAGGTAAAGGTGCTTTGAAAATCCCAGTTTAAGGAAATTGGATGGGATTTCTGCCTAAAGATGTTTTTGAAAGTCCTACCTGCTAAAAGTTTATTTTTAGGCTCCTCTTTAAAATCCCAGCCTAAAGTCATAGAGGAATTCTGGATAAACTGAGGAAATTTGCAAAAAGAGGAAGAGGGGTCTTGCCTATAAATGTTTATCATATTGTTGCCACCGTCACCCATAGAGTAATCTGGCTTTGACTAGAACTGGGACAAATGTGGATTAGCTGATAGCAACTAAAAAAAACAAACCAAACGTTTTCTAGAAAGCTTTAAAATGTTAAATGAGTTTTTAACTAGAAAAGCTGTCTATGGCACTTCACAAAAGGAAAAAAATATTCTCATCACTCTGGGCCACTATAATGAGCATACAACTTAGATGAAATGTGAAATCAAGAAAGTGAGGAAATTCCAAATGTAATTCCAAATACAAATAAGGATTTGTAAATACAGTGGAGTCGCATCTTACGCGCGGGTTCGGTTCTAAAGTCAGCGCGTAAGGCGAAAATCGCGTATAGTCAAAATTACCCTTGAAAATCCCTTAAATTGCCCATAAAGTACAGTATACTGTACATGGTTTTGTGTATACAACCCAGTACAGTAATATGTATTAATGTATACAGTAATGTATGGTGTATATAATAGAGTACATATGCAAAATATAATTTAACAGTACTGTATTTTTAATTACGGGGGTAATTACAGGGGGTCATCAGGGCTTGATGTCGATCCAGGTGATGGAGAGCTTGGGTAACAGAGTGAGTTGTAGATGAAGTGGTTGGCTCTGTTTCAGCTTGAGAAGTTGATTGCATAGGCTCATCTGCAGCTGGTTGTTTTTCCTTGAAAAACATGGTGATCGGCAACTGTCGCTATTGTCTCTTGAGCTGCTCAAACATTTCTTGATACGGTCTCAAATAGTCCGTAATACTATGTATGATTTTGAGGCTTCGTTCCATAGAGGGATCGTATTCAGAAATTAAACCATTCAAGTGTTTCGCTGCTTGGAACACTTCAGCAAATTTATGAAGATTCCAACTTGCTGGCTCTTCCTGTTCGTTGTCATCATCTTCATCTTCTGTAGACGATTTTATCAGATCCTCTAACTCTTCGTTAGTCAGTGTTTCTCTATGGCTCTCAATTAATTCTTCAATTTCTTCCTCAAGGATGTCGACGAAGCCATCACCACCCACTTGCCTGGCTACCTGAACAATGCGTTTCACTTCTTTGTCAATGGTCGGGAAACCATTAAAATCATTCACACGTTCTTTCCATAGGTTTTGCCAACATGCATTGACTGTTTCAGGCTTGATTGCATCCATTGCCTGTTTGATATAAGTGATGCAACTGGCAATGTTGAAGGACTTCCAGCACTCCATCACATGAAGATTGGGATCAGCATCCATAGCGCTACGTATCCGTGAGAACGTAAGCCTCGTGTACGTGGCCTTGAAACAGCGAATCACGCCTTGGTTGAGAGGATGGAAGTGGTATTGGGGGCGGAGAAAGACTACTTCAACGTTATGTGCAAACTGGAGTGCCGCAGGGTTGTCAGGAGCATTGTCTATGATCAGCAACACTTTAAAGTCAAGTCCTTTCTCTTCGAGGTACCGCTTGACCTCCGGAATGAAACACTTGTGGAACCAATCCAGAAATAATTTTGCCGTCACCAAAGCCTTTTTATTTGATTGTCTGAACATAGGCACGAGATTTTTGTTCTTGCCTTTTAGGGCACGGGGATTTGCAGCCCTGTAGAGCAAGCCCGGCATTATTAAATGCCCAGCCACATTGCCACAAAACAACAGTCACATGGTCTTTAGTTGCTTTGAAGCCATGGTCTTGTCTTTCTGATTTCGAAATGTAAGTGTGTTTGGGCATTTTTTTTTTTTTTTTTTTTTCCCCAGAAGAGCCCAGTCTCGTCAGCATTAAAAACTTGTTCCGGAAGATAGCCTCTTTCCTCTGATTTTCTTTAATTGTTTGGGGTAGGCTTTTGCTGCCTCTTCATTGGCAGATGCAGCTTCACAAGTAGTCTGCACATTTTTTGAGGTTGAAGTGGTTCCTAAAACTGTTACTCCAACCTTGGCTGGCTTTGAATTCCTTCTTATCAGAAGGCCATCCCTCTTCGGCAGGAGGTTTGAACAGCGCGTAGAGGCTAAGAGCCTTTTCTTGCAACATGTTACCATCGGTAGGCACACGTTTACGGTTCATGTCTTTTAGCCATTTTAGTCTTCACTAAAGTCTTATCACGCACCTGGCTCATCATCTTAGCAGTTATTGGAGCACTTGATGCCACGGCTTGACGAATTTCTCTCTCTCTAATCTTGATGGCACAGATGCTAGATTCATTGTGGCCATATTTACGTGCCACATTGGAGACCGACATACTGTCTCTAAGTCCAACACAGCCAGTTTTTCCTCCAGTGTTGGAACAGATTGCTGTTTCTTCTGTTGAGCACCAGATGAAGTAGTTGGCTTGCGTTTAGGAGCCATGTTGTACGAAAAATACGTATCTTTAAACACTAGAATCACACTCAGCGCGGCGAGATGCTCACGCTATATGAGAGGCACGCGGGATCTGAGACTGACTGAGGGAACAGCAGATTCACGTCTCCCATCTCATGCTCATTCCGGGGCATACGCTCATTGGGGGGAATCACCCGCACTATTTACAGGTATCTTATTGTTTTTCTTTTTTTTGCCGAGCGTGTATAGTTGAATTTGCGTAAGTTAAATGCACGTATGATGCAACTCACCTGTATCATGTTTCGTTATACTGCTGAGAGAAACAACCAACCTTACGTTGTGTTTGCATGCCCAAGACTGTTTCATAATTTAATTGATTTTGATTCTGTTTCACGTCAGGCTAATACTATAACTGTGTGTGTATTCTGGTAGCAGCCACAATATTCAGGATACTCTCCAGATGCAGGAAAATTTTTCTTTTGGCCTAAGAAAAGCAGCATATGAAGGGTGGTGTGGAGAGAAATGCTATCAAAATGTAGTTTTGTCTGTTATGTGGCTTTTCAGAACTTTTCAGAAATCTCGAATTCTGGCCAATATAGCATGATTTCTATTACAATATAAAATCTGTACTCTATCTATCTCACATTCCTAATAGAGATGTGAAGTTTAATTAGTTTGGCTGGCTGTCCTTTTGATCCATATTGAATTAAGGAGTGAAAACTGAAATATACTAGTGGCATCTCTTAATATTCCCCAGTGTGACAACTATGAAATCCGTCCTGGGAAACACCTTGGAGTGTGCATCTCTGTGGCGAACAACAGACTGTTTGTTGGATCAATTCCAAAGAACAAGACCAAGGAAAACATATTGGAAGAGTTCAGTAAAGTCACAGGTAAAGAGCTTCCACTTAACAAAGAGTTTGCATGGTAAAAGATTAGTGCCAGGAATTAACTTTCATAGCATGATAGCAACTGATAATAAATTTTAAATGCCAGTGATAATGAAAGATTATTTCCAAATGGAGTTCCAGGTTCATTGCTGGTGGGAAGTACCATAGGCTTGATGAACTTCCAGATTGATAGCCTGTATAAAAGGTTTATATTTCTTTTGCATTCACCACTCTCTACCTGCTGTAGATGTGACTGCTAACAAAACTTTTTATATGGGGGAAACTGAGCATCAGAAACTAACTTTAAAAGGCCGAGCTCAGTTTTTTGAAAATTTTCTTTAATATAAAAAAAAAGTAGGTGGGGAGGAGCAGGGTCAGTTAGAGTTGATCTGCCTTTAAATAAAACTTATTTTTAGTCTGAGTTTGACCACTCAAAGTCACCCAGATCTTATAATAGAGGGAGAGGCTCTGGGGCAGCCTCTAAAGATGGACCATCTGGTGAAGAATGTCATGGAAGCAGCACCTAGAGCCAATTGAGAGGTTGGAGGGAATGATCAAGCAACTTTTTGGCCCTCAAAATATGGAGTTGTGGAGGGGTGGGAGTAGCTGGGTCAGTACCAGTGCTAACCCCGTTTGTTTTCTCTCCTGTCCTCTTCTTTGTCCCCCCTCCCCCACATCATAAGCAGAGGTTGTGAGGAGAAAGCAACCCGCCATCACAAAGCTGGAGAAGATGCAGGGAGAGTTGGTGCAGAATTATTGATCTCTTATGCAATTCTCCTGCAGGAAGGGAATGTCCCATTGCTTCCTTAATAGGGTACCAAGTTATAAGAACTGCAGGGAGCAGAGAGGAAAAGAGTTGAGTCTGTCCTGCCCAGCCTCTGACTCTTTTCAGAGAGAGATGGGGAAAGGATCTCTTGAATTCTCTTCTGGGACAGAAGGGATTGGAGTACTAAATATTTTTCAGAAATGAAGAAAATAAGACGAAAGATAGAAACTAAAATTGATATTGTAATGGAGTTTTTCATGTTTGTTTGGTGCAGCTTGGGTTGATACACAGAATACATAGACTTCAGAAGTAGGATGATTAAGTATTTTTGAGAGAGGCTCCCACACAATACTCTTTAGTGTAGGGGAAGCTTCCTTGACCTGGAAACCATGAACTTCTACCAGCTGCTCTTTATATTTCCATGTATGTCCCCACCCTTGTTATTGACCTGAATTGAGACCCAAACTGTATCAGCCAGTCAAGTGTGTATCCCAGGGTTTGGCAACCTGTGGCACACGTGCCAAACACGGCACGTGAGCCGATTTTGAGTGGCACGCAGCTCCCTGTCGTGGTCCTGGCCCTCAGCCCCCCTGCCCACCACTCTCCCCTGCGGGGGCAGGAGGCAGAAGCTTGGTTCTGTGGCAGCCAAGCTTCCTCCCCACCCCTGCTTCTTCTCCCAGCGTGGTGCTTTCCTTCCCCGCCTCCTCTCTGTCCCTGGCCAATCAGCTGATGGCCCTAGCGAGGGGGAGGGTGAAGAGCGGCAGCGTGCGCACAGCTCCGTAGAGGAGGTAGGGATGGAGCCTGGGGGAAGGGGGTGGAACAGAGTATATCCCTTCCAGCCCCCTGCCCTGAGCGGCTCATGGCAGGGGGCTGGGAGCACCCCCACGAGCCGAGCACCCCAGCCCTCTGCCCTGACCCCCCCACACACACACACTGAGCCTTCCGCCCTGCACCCCCCACACACTCAGCCCTCTGCCCTGAACCCTGTCCCCCAGCCCTCTGCCCTGACCCCTGAAACACCCACCCCCAGGTCTGGGGTCCCGGCCGCGGGCCCTACTCAGCCTGCTGCCAGCCTAGGTGAACAGAACCCCAGGCTGGCAGCGAGCTGAACAGGCTGGTGGCGTAAGATCAGCATTTTAATTTAATTTTAAATGGCGCTTCTTAAACATTTTGAAAACCTTGTTTACTTTACAAACAATAGTTTAGTTATATAATATAGACTTATAGAAAGACATTTTAACCTTTTTAGAAGGTATTACTGGCATGTGAAACCTTAAATTGGAGTGAATAAATGAAGACTCTGCACACCACTTCTGAAAGGTTGCCTCTACCCCTGGTGTATCCTATCACGCTCTAATGCAGTGGTGGGCAACCTGCGGCCCATCAGGGTAATACGCTGGCAGGCCGCGAGACAATTTGTTTACATTGGCCGCTCGCAGCTCCCAGTGGCCATGGATCGCTGTTCTCGGCTAATGGGAGCTGCAGGAAGCAACGGCCAGCCCGTGCCGCTTCCTGCAGCTCCTATTGGCTGGGAACTGCGAATCATGGCCACTGGGAACTGCGGACGGCTGTGCCTTCCAGACAGTCAATGTAAACAAACTGTCTCGCGGGCCATCAGCAGATTACCCTGACGGGCCACAGGTTGCCCACCACTGCTCTAATACAAAACCTTAATGGTGACCTTAGTAATATTAAGGCAGATTAACAGACTGCATAGATGTGGTGTCGTACTTTTGCATCAACACAATTCTGTGTTAGAATACAGGTTTGAAGCTGGGATATGTGTTGCTTTTCAGTATCTACTGGGGAATGGAAGTGAAAGTCCTATGGACTCCTGAATTGTGTGACCAACTGAGCTGTAATGCTGCATGGAAGTGTCAAGGAATGCAGGAGACCCTTCCTTTAAGGCTTTGAGTGGGTCAGCTGCGTCACGTTGCAACCTTAACTGTCACTAAATGTTTTGGTTAATAATGTCCAAGTCAGGGCTGAAATGGAATATGCTGTACATCATATGCCCCATCCTCCTATCCACTTTTGACAATTAATAGGTCTGGTGTGCAGAATCCATGAAGGTGGATCTGTTGTAGGGGAGTGGTGTGGGGTTTTTTGTTTTGTTTGGTGGTTGTTTTTTTTTTTTAGTGGAGAGTTCCAATTTCTGATAACCTGACTTTTTTGTGTGTGGGTAAATTGTGTGCATGTATCTGACTGTCTTACAGAGGTACATGGATGCACTTAGTTCAGTGTTCAACCGTTGAGTCTGCAGAGACTTGATGGAAGCATGTTGAGAGGTGGCTTGTTCACTGTATGGGTACTTGCACATGGAAAAGATATGTGGTGTACTGCAGAGCTTTTTAATCTCATTGATAGAGGAATAACAAGATCACATGGTAGCAGGGTGGATTTGATTTAAATCATGATTTTAATCACTGGTCAGGAAGACTCGATTTAATCATGGTGTTCTACATAAAAGTACATTCTAGTTAGTTGTTATAACCTTAATACATATTCTTCACAACTCAGAGTAGATATAGGTTTCATTTTTAGAAGGTACGCATTATACATTTTTAAACAGTGATTTATTTTGAAAACTTTTCAGATTAGTTTTACAGCTATATCAGAAAATGAATGATTGTTTTTCATTTACCAAAGGTAATTGGGAGGTGAACTATCTGCTTCAATGACTTCATAAATATCTCCAATTCAACAGGTTAATCATTAATATTTGGAGGATTTTCTTGCCATGCTGTATTAGGAGGAGAACATCACCAGACAGACATTTAATTTTTTTTATTTAACTAAAACAACATTAAGTAGTCTGGATTTTTTTTCTTAAACAGCAAACCTATAATAGTTTAACAAAACAAGCATATGTCCCTTGCTTCTCACATTTATCGCCAGACTTCTCCTTGTCCAGATCTATTCTGCCCCCAACAATCTTCAATTCATTGAACTTTTTCAAACTTTGCACTTAGAGGTAAGGAATTGACTCTGTGTACACAAATTTGCAGAGGGACAATAGAGTTGAGGTCTGTTATTTCTCACCTCTATATATTTATTTTTAAAAACATTTTTGCTGTTAACAAGCATGTTACCTCTGGAGACACTTCTATACAGAAGCCTGTGTAACGCCATAAGATTGGGTCCCTAATCCGTGAACTATTGAAACTCATTTACAAAACTTTTCTTAAACATTACATGAATATATTGTCTAATACTATAGAATTAGAATTTATAATCCCTGTTCTACGATGGGATATCTTTGAGCTATAATGTATCTTAATTAAAACTATCTTTAGATAAGTTTTTTCCTCAAAAAGCATTTTATCAAAAACAGATTAAAAACAAAACAAAACATGGATTTTTATCCACCCTGCATGGGTCGGAAGCTGAAGATGCACAAATTCAACCCTGAAATGCTTTAGTTTCCTAGTAGTCCGGATGATCAAATAGTGAAACAGTTTACCCGATAAGGTGGTGGACTCTTTCAGGCTTTCAGATTAGACAAGTTTAGAGAACTTCCTGAAATACATGCTTCCATCCAGTTTATGGGAGAGGTTTTGTGGCCTGTGTGCTGGAGTTGGGTTGGATAGTCATGGTGGTCTTACCTGACTTGGGAATCTGTGAATTCCTCTCATCATCCCCTTCCCTTGTGGGGGTTGGGGGAGAATGAGACTGGCTGCATTTCCTTCAAAATCCTCATAACACTTGTAGCTCTGTATTATGGTGACTATATATAATCTGATCTCATGCCTCAGATGGCTGCCTGCAGGGCTCAGGAAGGATTTTTTTTATCCCCCAATACCCAATTGTAATATGGATTTTTCTCTCCTTCTGAAGCATCAGATCTGCCATGGGTAGAGATGGGCAGGGTGAGCTAGTGCCCTTGAGATGGTATAGAAAATTCTGTCTTAGATGCCTGGCTGGTGTCTTGCTCCTATGGTCAGGATCTAATTGATTTCCAGTTTTTTAGTTGGGAAGGAATCTTCTCCAGGTCGGATTGGCAGGTACCTTGGTGGGTTTTTTGTCTTCCCCGGAAGCATGGATCTTCTGCTAGGATCACTTTTGCATACCTCACCTAATTCCCTGTCATTTCAGGGGCCTCAAGCATTGGTGGCACCTCAGTTTCTCCTGTTTTCTGCATGTGGCATATACCAATTCAGTATCCTGAGGAATAAAATGCTTTGGTTTTAACTGAAGTTGTAGGGGTATTTGGGTGGAATTTGTCTGAGATATACAGGAGGTCAGACCTAGATGACTTAATGGTTCCTTCTGGCCTTAAATTTTATGAAACTATATCCAGATGTTGGTTTTACAGAGGGTTTGGTTGATGTAATCCTTTATCATCAACCTGACGATAAGAAGAAGAACCGGGGATTCTGCTTCCTGGAATATGAAGATCACAAGTCTGCAGCACAGGCTCGACGTCGGTTGATGAGTGGGAAAGTAAAAGTCTGGGGAAATGTTGTGACTGTGGAATGGGCTGACCCTGTAGAGGAACCAGATCCAGAAGTCATGGCAAAGGTAGGGATGGCAGAGCTACTCTGCGGTCTATGATGATTTTATTTACACCTTGGTGGCAGCAGCTTTGGTGTTGCCTCTGAATGATGTCACTCTTCAATTGGTTGGGGAATCTCTAAAAGTTAGATGGACTTACTTTTTTGTGAGTTGAGTGCATTTTCATCCAATACTCCAGCCCCTAGAGTGGAAATAACTAGCACTAGAAATCAAACTTACCTGTCCAGTATGGCAGTACAGGGCACTTCTACTAGAGAGGCCATTCCCATTAGTGTAGAGTTAAATAGGACTATCCTACTGCATTGAACTAATGGTCTAGCTCTTCTAGCATTCTGCCTCTGGCAGTGACAGATACTGGATGCTTTAGAGGAAGATGAATCTACCCATAACTCATTGGCCCCAAGGCATGTGGCTTATGTCAGCAGTATAAACTTTAGTATTCTATTGCTCAATAAAAAAAAACAAAAACAAAAAACAAACCCCCATCTTGCACAGATATTGAGGGCTGGATTGTCTGCTGCATCCAATTTCCTCTGGGCACACTGAGTATGAGGGAGATGTGATTGGACCACAGTTATGAGAATCTCACTCCAGCCGATCCCCCCACCCCCACCCCCACCGTACTGGAGGGAGCAAGCATAAGAGCCAGCTCTGTTCCATTGGTAATCCCTAGCAAGGGATTTGAGACCAGTTCTCCTTTGAGTGCTTGCTCATGTCCATTCCATTGTAGGTGTGTGTGCTCGCCACATACACCGGTGCCGGAAGTTTTTCCCTCTGTGGTATATGTAGGGGAACAGCTATGGCGCCCTCTGAAGGGGCGTGCATGTATAAGGGGTGCCGCCGGCTCCCCCCACCCTCAGTTCCTCCTTACCATCAGTGATGGTGCTGGAACATCTCCTTGCCTCGGCAAGCTTACTCCTTTCAACCTTGCCTAGTTGTGAACTTTCTGTACATAGTTGTTAGAAATTTGTTAATTTTATAGTTCCCTTAGTGTAGACTAGGTGTTAGTTTGTTAGTCTCGAATGGGACTTAGCCCATGGATGGGGCATGCCCTGGTCCCTGGGCTTCAAACCTTGTGACTGTTGCAAGAAACCTATGCCAATCAGTGATCCCCAGAAAAGCTGTTTGAAGTGCTTAGGGGAAACCCGCGTTAGCCACAAGTATCGCATTTGCAAGAGCTTCTGACTGCGCACCAAAAAGGAGCAGGACATTCATCTCTGAGCGCTCCTTATGGAGTCGGCCCTTACACAGGCCTCAGAGCAGACCAGATCAGACTTTACTCCCAGCGCTGCGGCCTCCGTGCGGAGCATGCCACCAGCACCGGCCTCAGTCCGACACCGATCCCTATCCCTGGTACCAGCTAAAAAGCAAAGAGAGGCTGGGAGGAGACGTTCTCTTATACCCCGTAAAGGGGAGGAGAGGGCCGGAGGAGAGCAAAAATCCATGAAGGACAGCTCTTCGCCATCTGGATGGAGGTCAGGCTCCAACTTCGGAGTGGCAGAGGCACTCGGCACTTGGTAGTGCTGTCCATGCTTGAGGCTTTTCAGGCTGCAAAGGACATTCTGTCCCTGTTGGTGCTACCTACACTGGTCACAGAGGTGCCCTGTTCAAGGACTAAACGTACCTTGGGACCCTTTAAACAGTCCCCGTCAGTGCAGCACTGCTCCTCACTGTAGGGGGTGCCCTGTCAGCGCTCACCTGAGCAGCGCCACCAGACGAGGGTCGGCTTGCCTGCCAGAGTTCCCAGGGTCTGTCCCCGGTCTCCAGGCAGCGTTCTTTGGGCTCGAGGCGGTGATAGCCAGTGGGCTAGCACAGAGGCGCAGCACGAGACCCCAGAGCCCTGGTGCTGTGAGCCCCCGAGCCCGTCTCCCAGCTCACAGCACCGCTCCGGAGAGTCAAGATGCTGGTCCCTGGAACCGTCACCGCTCACTGGACTGCTGGTGCAGTTCACCGTAAGCGCATCAGTGGTCTCGGACACGTCGCTCTACTCACTCACATTCCCGCTCAGCAGAGCGACGTTGCTTGCTAAGTGTAAGGCTTTGATCGCTGGGTACCATTGCTGATCAATCGAATGCCGTCACCGGGATCACGGCACCGAGAGCCATCGCCCTTGTACAGGTCCTCAGCGGAGGTCCAGGGCCAGAGCCGACGGGATAGGGATAGACAGGCAGCCTTGGCACCATTCTGGTTCCCCAGACATGTGTCCCCCCTCCTTGGGCTCTGACAGCGAGGAGGAGATTATCCCCGCTGGCCAGGGTCACCCATCAGAGGCACTGGCATTCTCTGCTGGGCCATCGGTGGCAGCAAGGGCCCTCTGGAATCCCTGGTGATTTCCTCAACCATTGCAGGGGCATAGGTTGGCTTTGGTGGCATCTGACAAATGGTCGGCGACGGTCTCCAGCCCACCACCTGATTTGGACGCAGAATCAGAGCGGGCTCCCCAGGATCAGCCAGTCTGTGCTGAGGCTCCCATGGCAGAAGTGGCGGAGTTGGCAGACCTGCCTGTACCTGCCTCCTTGTCCTCTTTGCCTGATGAGGTGATAGCGGGGGCTCTCTCACCCAGGTCCCCAGGACTATGCCGGGGCTCACCAGGAGCTCCTGAAGAGGGTCACCTCAAACCTGGGGCTGGAAGCAGAGAAGCTGGCAGAGCTCTTGGACTCCCTATTTGATGTATGGGGTGCTGCAGCCACCGCCAGCGTGGCATTGCCGTTGCACGAGGGAGTGGTGAAAATCACTAAGGCCCTGTGGTAGATGCCCTCCTCCCTGAACCCACATCTTCAAGCGGGCAGAGCGAAAATTCTGCGTCCCACTAAAGGGTATGAGTATCTTTATACCCACCCTGCTTCAAGCTCACTGGTTGTGTCGGCAGCCAATGAGCACAACAGACGGGGTCAACCGAGATTGACGCCTAAGAACAAGGAGGCAAAGAGGTTCGATCTCTTTAGTAGAAAAATTTATTCTACGTCGAGCTAAGTGTGGCCAACCATCAGGCCTTGCTTGGCTGTTATGACTTAGTATTTGGCCAGGCGTCCTTGGTTGCAGTCATCAGGCCTTTCGATGGAGGTTCAACAGTCCATCCAGGACCTCCCATTCGATGGCCTGGCACTGGTTTCCGAGCAAACAGACAATAAATTGCAAGGCCTGAAAGACTCGAGGGCTACCTTGTGCACCCTGGCCCTGTACGTACCGGGGCCAGCGAGGAAGCAATTTAAGCTGCCACAGACCAATGGTTCAGGAGCCAACACTGGTCAGAGCCCTTTGTAAAAAGGGAAAGGGCTACAAGTGCCGGGAAGGCCACCATCTGGCATCCTCTGCTCACTCGAGCTCCACCTGTAACAACCGGGTGGGAAGCAGGCATTTTGAGGGTAAACTCAAGGGTGACCTTCCAGTCTGTGTCCTGGATCCTGCTCCCCTGTTTTCCAACCGCCTCTTCCCCTTCCCCTTCCTTCCTGCCTGGGCCTCTAACATCTGACAGGTGGGTCCTCAGCACAGTAGCAGGGGGATAGAAAAACTGGAGAGTATTTCTCCTTTTCCCCTGCCCCTGTCCTCCTTCAAGGACTCTTCTTGCAAGCATCTGCTTGCTCAGGAGGTGCAGAGCCTTCTGGGAGTGGGAGACATGGAAAAAGTCCTGTTACATTTAAGGGGCAAGGGGTTTTACTCCTGCTATTTTTTTAATCCCAAAGACCAAAGGGGGTCTATGGCCCATCCTCGACTTGCAGAGCCTCAACAAGAATCTCAAGAAGTGGAAGTTTCACATGGTCTCCTTGGCCTCCATCATTCCTTCCCTTGATCCGTGAGACTGGTATGCTGCCCTCGATTTGAAAGACACTTTCACATATCAGTATTTCATGATCAGACGGTTCCTACGTTTCATATTTGGGACTGTCCACTACCAGTTTGCAATGCTCCCTTTTGGTCTAGAAACAGCGTCAAGAGTGTTTATGAAATGTATGTCTGTGGTGGCAGCCTACTTCAGGCGTCGGGGTATCCAGATTTGCCCATACCTTGACTGGCTCATCAAGGGCTTGTCCAGGTCTAGTGCAGCGTCGAGACGCTGCTTGTCAAGCTCTGGTCCTTCTGGTAGAGTCTAATGGCTAGAGTTTTTATTGGGGCGGTACTCGACTCTACCCAAGCCAGAGCATTTCTGCCAGAGGCCAGGTTCAAGGCAGTGTGACATCTGATTGCCAGCATCACTGCACATCTGCTCACCACGGCCCGGGTCTGTCTTAGACTATTGGGTGACATGGAATGTAGCCTGATTTGGGGTGTGTTAGTAGTGTTGATTTAATGTATCCACTTAATTTAATTTTGTTTAATTAATTATTAATTAAATTATCACATATATTAATTAGTATGGGTTTTGGCTCGCCAATTTGTTTGATCAGAAGATAGTTCATCCTGAATCAGGCTTCAGAGTTTATACCTTCGGGGGTATGACCGGAAGCTTACACTGAAACAGATATAGTCATAAAGACCTTGTATTAAAATCAATGAAATAGTAAGCAAATGGTAAAACAGTTAGGATTACAGAGTTACAAGTATCACAGTTCTTTAAGAGATATGTATGTAGTAATACACTTTTGGTTAATACTCACACTTCGTTTTAATAACCTGGTATTGGAAAATAAGGGACAATGCCTTTGGTTTTCACACTTGGCAGAGGAAGCTAAATGCAGAGCTGTTTACTCTTTACTTAGCTTTATAAATCTTAAACTGAAATAAACGCAAGCTTAGCCTAGTTACCTTAAACTTAAAATTTGAAAAGAAATAAAGTACGGCCTATTGATAGTTAATAGCCGTCGTAGATGGGTAGCATCGCTACATTGTTGAAGGTGGAGGCAATGAAGGGTAGACAGGAGTAGATAAGTGGGTAGATCGCCTCCCTAATGGCGAGCTGCCTCGCCTTTTTATAGGGCATTGGTCGGAAATCCTTCCTCTTATGCCCAAATTTCATCCTTCCTCCACAGAAATGTTAGGGTACATTTACCTCATAGGCTAATATGTATGTGCATATGGATGACCGGTAAGTACACATTTGTGGTATACTTGTTACATTTGTGGGCACTTTGAAAAATCCCCTTTTGCCATCCTTTATTGTTATTGGTTTAGGCAAAAGGTCTCTAGGCATCTGCGTGGGTGTTTTCTCTATTTTTACTTTTCTGGGTGAGGGTCCCAAAATGTGCTAATTTTCCCTTCACTTCACATACAGGGTTTTGGCCTGTAGGCCTCTTGCATTTACAGCCAAACTTTTATTTTTAATATAAATCTATAAGCCTATTACATCAAATACTCAAATTTAGAAGAAAGATATATTTATACAGACCAGCAGATTAATCCTTAGGGCTACAGGAAGCATGCACATATGTTGTCCGCCATGTGAGACTCAGGCTGCACGCCCTTCAGATGTGGCTAGAGCAGTCTACTCTCTGGCCAGACATCACCTGGACAAAAGTCATCACGGTCCCTCATAGAATATCAGGGTTGGAAGGGACCTAAGGAAGTCATCTAGTCCAACGCCCTGCTCAAAGCAGGACCAGTCCCCAACTAAATCATCCCAGCCAGGGCTCTGTCAAGCCTGACCTTAAAAACTTCTAAGAAAGGAGATTCCACCACCTCCCTAGGTAACCCATTCCAGTGCTTCACCACCCTCCCAGTGAAATTTTTTTCCTAATATCCAACCTAAACCTCCCCCACTGCAACTTGAGACCATTACTCCTCATTCTGTCATCTGGCACCACTGAGAACAGTTTAGATCCATCCTCTTTGGAACCCCCTTTTAGGTAGTTGAAAGCAGCTATCAAATCCCCCTTATTCTTCTCTTCTGCAGATGAAACAATCCAGGTTCCCTCAGCCTCTCCTCATAAGTCATGTCATACCTCTGAGGGTACTTACCTCTCTGCAGTGGTGGACTGATCCGAGGTTGGTGTTGTAAGGAGTGCTGTTCGAGAGTCCACGACCCACGTTCTCCCTGATATCTGATGCATCCGACCTTGGTTGGGGAGCACGTCTCGGTACACTGCAAACTCGAGAGTTATGATCTTGAGAGGCACTTGCGTTACATATAAACATCAGGAAGCTCAGGGTCATCCAGCTAGCCTGTGGTGTTTTCTTTCCCCAGCTGTCCGATCGGGTAGTGCAGGTGTTGATGAACAACATGACCTCAATGTTCTATGTCAACAGGCAGGCGGAAGCATGCTCATCGGCTCTCTGCTAGGATGCCCTCCACCTGTGGGACTTTTGCATTCAGCATGCGATCCACGTGGAAGCCTCGCATCTCCCCGGTGTCCAAAACATGCTGGCAGATCACCTCAGCAGGTCCTTCTCTCACCATGAGTGGTCACTCCACTTGGAGGTAATCAGGGCGCTCTTCCAGAAGTGGGGGGCTCCCTGAGTGGACCTGTTTGCCACCAGATTGAACAGAAAGTGTCGTCAGACCTTGAATCCAAGGCCTTGGCAGAGGCCCCCTTTCCGATGCTTTTCTCCAGGGAGACCTGATGTATGCCTTCCCACCAAATCCATTTATCAGCAAAGTCTTTTCAAAAACCAAGAGGGACAACGAATGAGTCATTATGATCATCCCGGCGTGACCTTGCCAGCATTGGTTTGGCATGCTCATGGCCCCATGGCTACTGACCAGCCACCCGGACCTACTCTCGCAGGATCATGGTCAGCTCCTGAACCCAAATCTCACATCTCTCCACCTCACAGCTTGGATTCTGTGAATCCGGAGGAACAGGCCTGCTCTAGTCAGGTACAGCCGGTTCTCTTGGAAAGCAGAAAGCCCTCCACCAGAGCGACTTACCTGGCAAAGTGGAAGCATTTTTTTCCTGCTGAGTGTCTGAGTGCAACATCTCCCCTACCCAGTTGTCTGTGTAGTCCATCCTGGATTATCTGCTTCACTTAAAGCACCAGGACCTTGCCCTCTTTTCGATTAAGGTGCACTTGGCAGCCATATTGGCCTTCCATCCTCGTGTCCAGGGTAAAGTGGTATTCTTGCATGAGATGTCAATCAGGTTCCTGAAGGGCCTTGAACGGCTCTTTCTGCCGATCCGGGACCTGGTCTCCCAATGGGACCTCAACCTAGTCCTCTCCAGGCTCACTGGTTCCCTCTTTGAGCCCATGGCTGCTTCTTCCCTTTCCCATCTGTCGTGGAAGGTTGCATTCCTTGTAGCGATTATCTCGGCAAGGCATGTATCTGAGAGCAAAGCCCTTACTTTGGAGCCACTGTACACAGTATTCTACAAAGACCAGTTCCAGCTGCAGCCCCATCCAGCTTTCCTGCCTAAAATGGTGTCGCATTTCCATGTCAACCAGGATATCTTCCTCCTGGTGTTCTGTCTGAAGCCTCACTCTACCAATGAGGAGAGGCAACTGCACGCTCTGGATGTTCGGCAGGCCCTGGCGTTCTATCTGGAGCATACCAAGCCCTTCCACAGATCAACCCAGCTCTTTATCGTTTCAGCTGACAGGATGAAGGGCCTTCCAGTGTCCTCTCAGAGGATTTCGAATGGATCACCACCTGCATCCATACTTGTAACGAGTTGGTGCAGGCTGTAACCTCCACTGATAGTGAAGGCTTAGTCGACTAGGGCTCAGGTGTCTTCGGCTGCCTTCCTGGCACATGTCCCTATCCAGGACACCTGCAGGGCTGCGATGTGGTCTTCAGTACACACATTCACAACACATTACATCATCACTCAGCAGTCCAGAGACGATGCAGGCTTCGGCAGAGCTGTGTTGCAATCAACACGTCCATGAACTCCTACCCACCTCCGGTGGTACTGCTTGGGAGTCATCTACAATGGAATGGACATGAGCAAGCACGTGAAGAAAAAAGACTGTTACATTTCGTAACTTTGAGATGTGTTGCTCATATCCATTCCATGACCTGCCCTTCTTCCCAACAGTCTGAGTTTACAGCAAGAAGGAACTGAGGATTGGGGGAGCCAGTGGTGCTCCTTATACCGGTGCATATGCACGCCGCTTCAGAGGGCGCTGGAGCTGGTTCCCCTACAGATACCACTGAGGGAAAAACTTCTGGCACTGGTGCATGTGGCGAGCGCACACACACCTACAATGGAATGGACATGAGCAACACACCTTGAAAAACAGTTACTTTTTCATAACTGTCTTTTTTCTCTTGCACCGCCTTAATGTCATCAAAAAACAGAATGGAGTGAAGAATGTGCCCCCGGACTCTAGAGTTCCCAGTCAGAAATCCTGATCATATTGCACATGACACTGGTTGCCAGCAATGTTCCCTCTTATTTTTTTGTATACGTGTGCGGAATGAATTTTATGTGCACCAATATCGAGGTGATGTGTGCCACCAGTGGAAACAAAAGACCTAGATATATATATTTAAAAAGTTACCATAGGGATAATTACTCCAGCCAGGACATTTTAGAAGTCACTACTCAAGGAATTAAATTTTAAACATAAGAGAAATAAAGTTACGAAATGCATAGACCAGTCAAAAAACTAAAATAACAGCACTTTGAAAGAATAAAATTACAGAGAATATATGTGCATTGCATCAAGTACCAGGGGGTAGCCGTGTTAATCTGTATCTACAAAAACAACAAGGAATCTAGTGGCACCTTAAAGACTAACAGATTTATTTGGGCATAAGCTTTCGTGGGTAAAAACCTCACTTCTACAGATGCATCCGAAGCAGTGAGGTTTTTACCCACGAAAGCTTATGCCCAAATAAATCTGTTAGTCTTTAAGGTGCCACCAGACTCCCTGTTGTTTTTGTGCGTTGCAGGAAGTACTAAGAAGTAACAACAAAAGTATGTATTGGGAGGTGAGTGACTGTGTGTGTGCGCGCGCGGGCTGCTGGGGAAGTGAGACACTGTGCATTGTCTCTAAGCAGAGAGACACTCAGAAACAGCTCTGTCCTGCTCCTGAGCTGCCCTGTTCTTTCTCCCCTGCTCTGTGAAGATGGGGTACATGAGGGGGAGCCACTGTCCCCCCCTTGCCCGCCCCCCCCCCCCCCCCCCCCGCATAGCAAGCAGGAGGGTCCCGGGAGCAGCTGTGTGGAGCTCTACTAATCAAGTGCCCAGTACTTGATTGACTCTCAAGCTGCTGCGCAACTTAGAGGGAACACTGGTTCCCAGCAAGGAAAACAACTAAACTGAAAACCCCAAAGGATATGACCTGCTTTCTTTGAAAATAGGCACTGAATTTTTCAAGACTTAACTGAAATCTGTCATTAGGAAGTAGAGCATAGTGGAGGAATGAGGTTTGTTTATTAGTAGTTCAGCTAATACGTTCCCTCGGATGTCTGTTTTAGTTCTGGAATTACTTACATCTTTGATGCTTATCTTCACTAGGTGAAAGTTTTGTTTGTGAGAAACTTAGCCACTACAGTGACAGAAGAAATCCTCGAAAAATCCTTCTCAGAATTTGGAAAGCTGGAAAGAGTGAAGAAATTAAAGGATTATGCTTTTGTTCACTTTGAGGATAGAGGTGCGGCGGTAAAGGTAAAACTGGTTTTCTTACCTTTGAATGGCTAAACACTAACTCTTAGCCTTTGGTGAAAAATATATAGGAAGTGTACATTGCAGTATACATTTAATTCTATATAGTGTAAGATCTGTTTGATATTACTCCTGCTACAGGAAAACTCCAGTAATTTATTCTAATCATTTCAGTAGCTAGAAAGGTTCAACAAGCATTGCTGTTGCAGAAATTCCTTTTTAAAAAGCATTTTCTACTCCAGGGGAATCTTGCACCAAAAATAAAAAATCTGCGCACAATATTTTAAATTTCTGCATATTTTGTTTGTCAAAATAATAGAATCACTCCAGTTTAAATTATTTTGGTCATTTATTTCAAAATAGCTGTCAACAAATATGTCCATGATATAGATGGGGGCGGCGGGGAAGGATTCCCCCAGAAGTAGAAAGAGAGAAACCCTTATGATGACCCAGTTCCAGTTGGGGGGCACCCCCTGAACCAAGACGCTTGCACGCACTCCCTCCCTCCCAGAGCCTTTAGTCTCCTAAACTTTTTTACTGTCCTGCTGGGAGATGTGGTGTGGTGCGGCCCTGCCCTTCCTCACTCTTTGCCAGAGCTGGGTCTCCCAGTCTGTCTTCCATCCCTGAGTGGATGAGGATCAATCCAGGCAGCCAGAGCATGCAGAGCCTCCATCCCCACAGGGCTGGGCTCACTGCGAGCTAGAGAGCTGGGCTCTGCAGAGTACAATGGCCTCTAATGGCTACTTGCAGCTCCAGTTCTGTGAGGGGAAACAGGAAATTGTGCACAAACATTAATTCTGTATTGCGCAGGGGCACAGAATTCCCCCAGGAGTGATTTTCTGGCTCTTGTTTGCTGCGTGCTCTCCCATTGACGGAGAGTCAAAAGAAGCCTACTGACTTAATCACTTGAGCCCTTGCTCTGCTACCAGAGTCTGGAGCAATGTGCATGGTGGCTGCAGATTCATTCTTTCATGAGTAGTTTTTGGCAACATCCTGCTGAACGGACACTCAACTTTTTACTATTGAGCCAATGCCTGGGGATGAGGATACGGCTTCTCTCCATCAAAGCTCAGCATTTCTCAAATGTGACCATTGTGCGGCCACCAGGGGTTTTTCCTGAGGCCACGACAGCCTACTGGGCACAGATGGGGGAGGGGGCAAAGCAGCGGCTCCTCCCTGCAGCGCCCAGGGAGAGGGCTCTGGGGAGAGGTCTTCAGCCCCCCCCCCCAATTTCAGCCAGAGATGGGCTTGAGGCCCCCCCCCCTTTCTAGCCCGGCTTCAGCTGTGGGACTCTGGGAACGGGGCTTCAGCAGGGCCAGTCTTACTGGGTTCCCTGGCCAAGAGGCAAGGAGTGGGCTGAGCCTGGGGTGTGAGGCTGTGGAAGGGAGCTCAGGACAATGGGGGGGCAGGGAGGAATGGGGCCTGGAGGGGACAATGGGGCACCCAGGAGGGCGGAGGGAGGCAGCAGAAACCAAGGTTGATGGGTTGAGAGGTGGCTGGGGCACTATAAAATAGAACTGTACGTTATTTTTATTGACTCTGCAAAAAAAAATCCCCTACATAAATAAATTGCAATGATTTGTACATGTAGATGTACATATTTATTTGCTTTCTCTAAGTTAATTAAGTATTTCAGGAGAATTTGTCAGAGTGGTCACCAGCAAGGGTTGGTGGCTGTACTGAGTCCACCAAAAATTTTGTTGAGAACACCTGTTTAGCTGTATCCTGTAGTTGTTTATACATTGAGAGTCTACTGTTTTAATTAAGCAAAGGGGAGCTCTGTTTTATAGAAATTACTGCCCAGGAGAATTAGTGAAATGACATTAAATCAAGAATAAAATTTGAGCAATTGAGAACGGACGAAATACTTAGTCAGCTTTAAGGGGCTTTTTTATAAGTCTACTTCAGTTACTAAGATTTTCTTTCTCCAAAATGTTGGATTCCTCTTTCAAGTAAGGTTTAAGAGATCACAATTAACACTGTCCAAGATCCCCTTAAGTCCGCCCTTTCACAGGGATCCTTTTCCCATGCTCCAGCCAACCCTATGTAACTTCAGGAAGTTACAACTTGCTCACTTTTTTCTTTTTGGCTGTGGAGGATCCCATGGGTAGCATTTGCCTGGGGATGTCTTATCAGAATGGCCTTCTGCTCCTCTTTTACCATATACCTTTCAGAGGGAGAACCGGACTTTGAAATGTAGTCAGTGTGCACATGTCTGGTCTAGCTGAAGACTACTTTTCTGTGAATAAATGCCTGATGCATGCAAATCAGGTTTTTATAGGTGTTTGTGGTTTTTTTGGTGGGCATGCTGTTCATACCTGTAGTCAAGAACTTGCTTCTGTGCATCTATCTGAAATATGTTTCTTTTTAAAGAAAGTAGGAGTATTGGATCTATGCAGTATACAGTTAAGTTGCTTCTCATTTTTTAGTAAGTTCTAGACTTGGCAAAGATCAGATTTCTTATTGAGGGGCTCTTAAAAATTTTTATTTTGTTTTTCACTTTATCATACAAAGACCAGGAGATCAAAACAAATGTTTCAGTGTTAATGATAGAAGGATTTAGAATGGAATTGACATGTCATCCTTATAGCTAGTGTAAGAATGGGAGTGTTGAAGGAAGTTTTTAACTTCCAGTGGCTCAAGTAACCTTCATAACAGATGCAGAAGTTAAAATTTGGGGGTGTTAATTTGTTTGACATATCCTGCAATGTGAAATCCTTGAAAGGATTGATTATATTTTCCCTTCAATTTCAACTGCATCTTTTTTGGCGAACTAGTGAACATTTTTAGAAAGGCGTAACATTTTTCTGATGTTTGGAAGTAAACTTAAATGTGGTGTTTTTCTGACTTTCGTACAGGCCATGAATGAAATGAATGGAAAAGAGATAGAGGGGGAAGAAATTGAAATAGTGTTAGCTAAACCACCAGATAAGAAAAGGAAAGAACGCCAGGCTGCCAGACAAGCCTCCAGAAGCACTGCGTAAGTCTTCACTTCTGCAGTATTGTAATGTACAAATAGCAGAACTTCATGCTGCTACAGAATGTAAGCTAACCGAGGCAGTCCTTCCCCAGTCCATATATTGTTAAATTTAAGCAGAAGGTAATGGTGGTTTAGGAGACTCTTACAAGACAAATTAATGCATGTTTCTTTTTTTATTAGGTATGAAGACTATTATTACTACCCTCCACCTCGTATGCCACCTCCTATTAGAGGCAGAGGTCGTGGAGGGAGAGGTGGATATGGCTATCCCCCAGATTACTATGGCTATGAAGATTATTATGATGATTATTATGGTTACGACTATCATGACTACCGTGGTGGCTATGAAGATCCCTATTATGGCTATGATGATGGCTATGCTATAAGAGGAAGAGGAGGAGGAAGGGGTGGGAGAGGTGCTCCACCACCACCTAGGGGGCGGGGAGCACCACCACCAAGAGGTAGAGCTGGCTATTCACAGAGGGGGGCACCCATGGGACCACCAAGAGGAGCCAGGGGTGGGAGAGGGGGTCCTGCACAGCAGCAGAGAGGACGTGGTGCTCGTGGAGCCAGGGGCAACCGTGGGGGCAACGTAGGAGGCAAGAGAAAGGCAGATGGGTACAACCAACCTGATTCCAAGCGCCGCCAGACCAACAACCAGCAGAACTGGGGCTCCCAACCCATCGCTCAGCAGCCGCTCCAGCAAGGTGGTGACTATGCCGGTAACTATGGTTACAATAATGACAACCAGGAATTTTATCAGGATACTTATGGGCAACAGTGGAAGTAGACAAGTGAGGAGGGCTTGAGAATGATATTGGCAACGTAGAATTGGCTATAGCTCTACATCCTTTAAAAAAAAAAAATTAATTGGCTTAATGTTTCATCTTTCAGTAGCAATTGGCTGCCATTTGTATTGGGCTGAAATCACTCTATTGTGTATATATTCGAGTCTTTTATTTTCCTTTTTCATAAACGCACTTGGACATTATTGGGCTTGCAGAATTCCCAAACTCCATTTGGGGTTTCAGTGCTTTTATTGTTTTAGGTTTCATTTTAGCAGTTTAAAAGCAGGATGGGCACACTGTTCAATCATGATTTTGCAGAACCTCTGGTTTTGGACAGTTTCCTTTTTCGGATTTTGGGTAGACTACATAGGAGTATGCTGTACATAAAAGTAAAAGCTAGTGCTTTGTCTTAGTAGTTTTAAGAAATTAAAACAAAAAAATTAAGATTTCTTGTATTGAAAATAACATGATTGTATGTTTTGCATTCCTAGAAGTAGGTTAACTGTGTTTTTAAATTGTTATTACTTCACACCTTTTTGAAAATCTGCCCTACAAAATTTGTTTGGCTTAAACGTCAAAGCCGTGGCAATTTGTTCCTTGATGTGATTGTATTTCCAATTTCTTGTTCATGTAAGATTTCAATAAAACTCAAAAATCTATTCAAAACATTACCTATTTCAAATTCAATTGTGTCCTAAAACATTATTTCATTGGTAATTCTTGGAAGAAACATTGTTTTCAAAGTATAACTGCCTATGTGAGTGATCAAATTCATTCAAATTTTTTGTGCTTTCCAACATGTAGCATTGTGGACATCAGACTGAAAGCTAGGCGAAATTACAAATAGTCCAAAGGGGGCACTGTTATTTAATTGGTGTTCTATAACCTAATCACATCTAGTTCTGATACTTAATGCTTTGCTTTTTAAAAGGGTTCAAATGCATCTGAATGTTCTTGCAGAGCTTGTTAACAGTTATTAATTATAATTATCTCGTATGGAGAAGGAATTTGGAGACTGCAATTTGTTAGCCCCTGTTCCTGTCTGTTAAT
Source organism: Trachemys scripta elegans (assembly GCF_013100865.1). NCBI lineage: Eukaryota > Metazoa > Chordata > Testudines > Emydidae > Trachemys > Trachemys scripta. The sequence continues at coordinate 18,664,681 of NC_048317.1, forward strand.
ATTATGTATTGTTGGGGCCTCTAGCAGCCCCCACATAGGTATCTGTCCTTATTGTACTATGTGGTGTACAAACATATAGGAAGAGAGTCTCTGTCCCAAGAATCTTAGTTTAGGTCAAATGGTTAAATTTGTTTGTGCTAGTGTTTATGACAAGGTTGAGACTTGTAAGTTAAAGTGCTGTGGCAATATAGACTGAGTTGGCTACAGACAACACAAACATGTTCTCTACGTTCTATTTAATTCCGTCATTGGCATTTCGATGATCTGCCATGATGAACAATTTGCCTTAGAATTCTCATGCCTTTTAATAAAGGCTTAAATTTAAAAAAATACTAGTCACCATCTTTCTGGGTGATTACTAGCTATGTGTTTTGGAGTATTTTGTTGCTTTTATTGACTTCTACCTTTGACAATCCTGGAGGTCTTTTTGACTGCCAAGTCATGAAATTAGTTTTCTCGGTATCTTTTGGGCTATGCTGTACCCCAGTGAACACTTGCTTTTCAAGAAAGAAAAACAAAAGGATTAAAACTTATGTTACAAGGAAAAAATATCATTTCTGGACCTGCTGAATGTCCATATTAACACTCTCCCTCAGATATGTTGATCAAACTATATTACAATACTCTAAACACACAAATTGTTGGGGACATTAAACTTCAGTAGACACATGTTCCCTTTGCCTCTCGGTGCTGTTTGGTGTCTTTCATAACAATTGTATTAGATCAGAATGTAGAGACTATTTCTTCCCCCACATTCCGTTTTGTTTTTGTGAGTCTGGTAGACATTTGCATGAGTTTTATGGCTTCTGACTTGACCGAACTGGAGTGAGAAAATGTATACCTGCTTCTCAAAATGAGTTTTCCCTTTGTGTCCATGTACTAACTTAAAGGGTACTGATCCAATAAAAACATCAGCCATACAACAGTCCATAAAGCATTTTTTAACTTGCATTCTAGTCACGGTATGCCAGTTTATAAAAAAAACAAAAACAAAAACACAAAAACAAAAAAAACCCTGCCTTAAATCATTGGGCCAAATCTTGTAGTCCTTATTCCTGACTCAAGCAGTGAAGTCAGTGGGACTATGGCCTATGTAAGGGTTGCAGGTTTACGCTTATAGTGACTATCTGGCTTGTAATTCTATTAATACAAGAAGCATACATCTTACCCTCTTCTATCAGAGTCTGGCTTTTTAGTAATTAAAGTAATTGACATGAAAAGATGTATCTCTTTTTGGTAACCAGACAAAATCCCACAGTCCCAAATAGTATTTTCATTTTAGTAAATTATAAAGATGGGGGGAGGAAATCTGGTATAGATAAACTGGAGTCAAATTTAAGTACTGCCTTCCCTCCCTGGAAGGAACAGAACTTTTACTTAATGCACATTTCAGACAGCTTAGAGACCCCTGACAGAGGGAAAGTGTCAAAATATTTGTTTATATGGACAAAGGCTAAAGTTACTCTAATATAATCTGTTACAGAAAATAGCAAGGAACAGAAATAACATTAAAACAGCGAGAAGTCTGGTGGCACCTTAAAGACTAACAGATTTATTTGGGCTTTCGAAAGCTTATGCCCAAATAAATCTGGTAGTCTTTAAGGTGCCACTGGATTCCTCGTTGTTTTTGTGGATACAGACTAACACGGCTACCCCACTTGACAACATTAAAACTGATTGCCTGTACTACAAAGCTGCATCTTTGGCTACCTTTACACCAAAATACAAGTTATTCTAATACCTTGATAGACACTGGAAGTGAAGTGATCTATTTTACACAAATTTAAAATGAAATTCAATTAATTTTGATACTTGCAAGACTTACAAGCTGCACTGATTTCTTTATGCAACTTGTGGATGCCCAAATGCATCAGTTAAAACTTGCAAAAACTCTTTAAATAAAACTCCTTCTTTTTAGAAGACACACTAAACTATGGGAAAGAATCAGTGGTATACATTGAAGTTAGAGAAAACTGCACCAAGAGATATCACCATAAAGATACCATAATATCAAAATGGAAGAACATAGCATGTTCCGTGACACAAATACAGGAAGAATTTTATACCATTTATACCACCTTTCCAGTACCATTTTGACAGAACCAAATAGTAAATAAAATTAAAAAAAAAAAAAAAATTACTCTGACCTTTCCTTCTGCATAACTTGTTTTATGGCAGGATTTTTCATCTTGAAAGTGTGTTTCTCCTCACACACCCATGTTTAAATTCAATTGTGCAAGTGTCCTGCTGGGGTTGGTGGGGGAGCCATGAAATGGGATTCCTATAATTATTTGATCACTCATTTATAGCAGTTGCTTAAATGTCTGTATTGATATGAAGGTGTTTGACTTTAAAAAAAAAAAAAATATATATATATATATATATAGGTTGCCAGATTTCTAGTAATTCCAAAACTTTTTGAGCAAAAATGTTAAAGCAATTATGTTCTGGTAGACTTAATTTCACATTGAAAAGGTTAAATTCTTAAATTTTAATTTTAACAATTCATTAAGGTTAGTCTGCATTTACAAAGGGCTAAATGTCTTTTCTAGTACTATAATTTATTCTAACAGGACTCAGTTTCATTAGTATATATTGATACAAGATGACAATCTTTCAATAAGCATACTGTTTTAAGTATTTATTCAAAATTCTTAAATCCAAAAGGACTAGGAGATAGCCACATGAATGACTTTTGTATTTATAGACACCTGGTTATATTTTTGCCCCCTCTGCATTTGGACCCTATTATCTAAGCCCATTTGTTGTATTTGAATAATACAAAACAGTAAACACTCTTGCTATAAGGCTAGTAGTGTAAAAAAAAAAAAAAAAAAAAGGCAAAGTATCGCGAGGGAATACTACACTTTAGTATAGAAGTAGTATTACACTAAGCACCCAATCCTGGAGTCCTAATGCAAACAAAACCTCGGTTCATTTCAACAGGAGTTTTGCTTGGTGAGGTACTAAAAGGTTGGGTTCTTACTGTTTTCCTATATATAGGTCAAATCCTGAAAATTTCCTATCTGTAATCTTTTCTCAGCCATTGACTTAAATAGAACAATTTGTGTGAGTAAGGCAACTTGAATGACTACAGCTTGCAAAATTGGGCTCTCAATCACTCAAGTGAACTATTTGTGAGAGTGGCCAAGAGCCTTATAGAAAGAGTGCACTGGGCGATGCGTGTTTTCCTATTTCTCTAAAAAATGGGAGCTTCTGTTAACTTAAGACTTGTATGAAGCTACTTTGTGTGTAATGAATTGGCTTACTTAATCTGTCTGGACAAAGTCTAGAGTGACACTGGTATATTTTAATTTAGCATCTAAAATCTATTAAGTAGAAAAGAGTATCTTAATCTTTAAAATGAAAATCTTGATTGTAGTAGTTTTTTATTTATTTTTTTTAAAGCAAAACATTACATGGGCAAGGTGTATCTATCAAATAACTGAGTATCGGTCAGGAACCTGTGAAATTTTAACGTAGTTGAGTCCCTCTGGAGAAATATTTTAACATCTTGTTTGGAGGTTACCAGAAGCTCTGAGTGACAAGTCAGAATATATTGCATCATATTTTCTGATGTTATCCAGAAACCTGTAAGAGTCCCTTTCCTGTTTTAATGCCTTCCTTTTATTACCTGACTATCAGGGAAGCGTGGTTGAGGCTGCCCTGACCTGACATGTCATGATGTCGACTTGCTAGGTGGGGTTCGCAGGGGACATTAACCATTGGAGTTGTCGGTAAGAGAACTTTATTTCTAATTTTCTTCAGTAAGATGAAAGGGCATTTGGGGGTGGAGGGAGGAACCAGGCTCTCGTTCCTTTATTATAAGCATTTGTCAAGAGCCACCATTTCAACGGAGAGTTTCCAAATGTAAAGGTAATGCTTGAAGTTAAAATCATCATGTCCATATCCAAGAGGTAAGCATGACTTGGTTTCTGCAGTTGAACTTCTTAGCTAAATTATCTTTATTTTTTCTCTTTGAAATTTAGGATTGCATAATATTTGAAAACAAACTATTCTAAAGGTGTCTTAGACATAGGATGCTCTAGGTACTTCAAAATTCAAAAGTGTATCAAGAATTAAAACAAGCTTATTTTGGCTATATCAGGAACAAGCAAATGAAGCATATAAAATGATCCTTCACTAGTCTCAGAAAGCTGAAGAATTTTCCCAGTAGGGCTTTTAAATTCATAAAACTATAGTTTTAAGAGACCTTACTAAAATAGAGGTGGCAATAGCATAGTACATGTCCCTGTTGAACCTAGACACCTGAAAATGAGTTGTGAGGTCTCAACTAGAGACTGTCTTAGAACATTTAAGTACCTAGCGAAACCATCATGCAATCTAGAACAGATGGGCATTGTTCGTGGAAAGCCTGCAACTATACAATGTTGCAACAGAGTTGAGGAATGTTGGCAAAACTTGGAGGAAATGAGTTAAATAGAAGGTGCTGCACGTCAAGATTGAAGTTCATTGACCAGATTGAGGTGGGAATCCTGTACAATACCTGCTAGTACTGTGCTTGGCTTGTGCAATATCTGCTTCCCTACATAACATAAGAATGGGCATACTGGGTCAGACTAATGGTCCATCTAGCCCAGGGTCCTGTCTTCTGATAATGGCTAATGCCAGATGCTTCAAAGGGAATGTACAGAACAGGGCAATTGAATGATCCATCCCCTGTCATCCACTCCCAGCATCTGGCAGTCAGAGTCCATGGGACATCCATGTATCCCTGACCATCTTAGTTAATAGCCATTGGCGGATCTATCCTCCATGAACTTATCTTTTTTTTTTTTTAATACAGTTACAGTTTTGGCTTTCAACATCCTCTGTCAACAAGTTTCACAAGTTGACTATGCATTTTGTGAAGTGATATACCTATCTCATAGAACTGGAAGGGACCCTGAAAGGTCATTGAGTCCAACCCCCTGCCTTCACTAGCAGGACCAAGTACTGATTTTGCCCCCGATCCCTAAGTGGCCCCCTCAAGGATTGAACTCACAACCCTGGATTTAGTAGGCCAATGCTCAAACCACTGAGCTATCCGTCCCCTGAAGTGCTTCCTTTGTTTGTTTTAAACGTCCTGATCCCATGACTGCTTAGTTTGCTTAAGAGCTTTTGGTGAGGGCCCTTGTCAAAGGCTTTCAGAAAGGCCATGTAGGAGATATTCACTGGATCACCCTTGTGCACATTTGTTGCCACCCTCAAAGAGTTCTAATAGGTTGGTGAGCCATGATTTCCCTTTACAAAAGCCGTGTGGACTCTTCCCCAATGAACTGTGTTCATCTTTGTGTCTGATCATTCTGTTCTTTACTACAGGTTCAACCAATTTGCTTAGTACTGAAGTTAGGCTTACTGGCCTGTAAATGCCAGGATTGCCTCTGGAGCCATTTTTTTTGAAAATCAGCTTTAATTAGCTATCCTCCATTCATCTAGTACAGAAACTGATTTAAGTGATAAGTTACATACCCTATTAGTGGTTCTGTAGTTCCATGTGAGAGTTCCTTCAGAATGTTTGGATGAATACCATCTGGTCCTGGTGACTTAATACTGTTTTTAATTTATCAGTTTGTTCCAAAACTTCCTCTATTAACACTTCAATCAGGCACATTTAAGAACGGCTATATTGGGTCAGAGCAAAGGTCCATCTAGTCCAGTATCCTGTCGTCTGACAGAGGCCAATGCCAGGTGCTCCAGAAGAAATTAAGAGAACAGGTAACCACCAAGTGATACATCCCCTGTCACCAATTCCCGATTTCTGGCAAACAGAGGTTAGGGACACCATCCCTGCTCATCCTGTCTAATAGCCATTGATGGACTTATCCTCCATGAATTTATCTAGGTCTTTTTTGATCCCTGTTATAGTCTTGGCCTTCACAACATCCTTTGGCAAAAGAGTTCTACAGGTGGACTGCGTTGTGTGAAGAAATACTTCCTTTTGTTTGTTTTAAACCTGCTGCCTATTAAATTTCATTTGGTGACCCCTAGTTCTTGTTATGAGAAGGGGTAAATAACACTTCCTTATTTACTTTCCCACACCAGTCATGAATTTATAGACCTCTGTAGACTGTTCCTCAGATTTGTCACCTAAAAAGAATGGCTCAGGTGTGGGAATCTCCCCTGCATCCTCTGCAGTGAAAACCAATGCAAATAATCCATTTAGCTTTTCTGCAATGGCCTTGTCTTGGGTGCTCCTTTAGCACCGTGTTCATCCAGTGGTCCCACTGATTGATTGTTTGCCAGACTTCTGGCCTCTAACGTACTTTAAAAAAATTTTGCTGTTAGTTTTTGAGACTTTTTGCTACCACACTTGTCTTGCCAGAGTTTATGCTCCTATCTGTTTTCCTCAGTAGGATTTGACTTCCAATTTTTAAACAATTATTTTTGCCTCTAACAGTTTTTTACTCTGTTTAGCCTTGGTGGCATTCATAGACTCTCAGACTTTAAGGCCAGAAGGAACCATTGTGATAATCTTCTCTGACCTCCTGCACTTAGCAGGCCACAAAGCCTCACTCGCCCACTCCTGTAATAGACCCATTACCTCTGGCTGAATTACTGAAGTTCTCAAACCAAGGTTTAAAGACTTCAGGTTACAGAGAATCCATCATTTACTCTAGTTTAAACCTGCAAGTGACCTGCGGAGAGAGGTGAAAAATCTCCAGGCACTCTGCCAATCTGACCTGGGGGAAAATTCCGTCTCAACACCAAATATGGTAATCAGTTAGACCCTGAGCTTGTTGGCAAGACCCACCAGTCAGACACCTGGAAAAGAGTTTTCTGTAGTAATTCAACCCTCTGTGACAGATCCCCAGGATACAATCTGGAATTGTGGGACCACTGTACTCTCTTGACTCTCCAGCCTGGGCGCTCTCTCATGACATTTTGCTAGTGTCAAGCAGCAAACTCACCCAGGTGCTGTGATCACTCCATCAATAACATGCTGCAGGGACACACCCAGCTAAGTTGTATGAATATTCTCTAAGCCACTCATGAACCCCACACAGGAAAAATACAAACAAATACCAGTGTTGCACCCCAGAAATATACCATCTTATACTGCTAAAGACCTTCTATTGAACAATGTAAAGTCATTAATTCGTTCACCGCTTTATCAAAAGATGGTGGACCTGCACCAGCTTTTGTCATCTGAGCAGATTCCCCAAGCACTTTAGACAAAGTCACTGGTAAAGATAAGCCATTAAAATAAGTTTAACTACAGAAAGATAGATAGATTTTCAGTGATTATAAGTGTTATTCATAGAGATCATAGTTTGTTACATAAGAAATAAAAGGTAAAATCGCAGTCTATATTCTGAACATTATCAGACGAAGCAAGATTGAATCACTCTACTAGATGTTGCAGGCAGAATTCTATTCACAGTTCATATTAACTAGAAAGCATTCTAGCTAGGACCATCCTTCCTCAGTTCACTCATGCTTCTCTTTTCCAAAAGTTCTTGTTTCCAGTTGTGGAGATGGAGAGAGGTGGACTCACGATGTCACTGTTCCTTATTTTATACTCTCCATGTGTCTGGAAAAATAACTAGCTCAAAGGTAGAATCAAGCATCGGGTGTTTGGGTGTGCCTTGCTGAGTCAGAGAGTTAAGCAAACCCTATTGTGTGGAGCTTGAGCAATTCTCTCTTGTTGAATTGTAAATCTTGTTTACTCTTCCCTGCTGCTCAATGGCTGGTGAGGGTCTCTTAACACCTGTCCAGGTGTGGGCCACCTCCCTTGTTGCCCCTGTGGGAGCTAGCTGTGGGCATCTCCCAGACTCACAACATATTTCATTAACAACCATATAGCAAAATCTCTCAAATCCATATACAATCATGATATATGTATTTTGACAGAACAATGAGTTTTAGCAATCATGACTTTTTATATGATTATCTTGCATAGCATTCTTTGTACAAAATATCATAACCATATAACAGTGGTGAATATGTGGGTACAGGGTGCTATTTTGAGGTACAGTATGTCACACCTTACCCATCTAGTGCCCAATCTCTGGCTGTTAGGAATATTTGCCTCTAGCAGGTGTAGATGGGCCACATATAATTATAGGCAGTCTCATCATACCATCCTCTTCATAAATTTATCCAGCTGGATCTTGAAGTCAGTTAAGTTTTTTGCTCCCACTGCTCCCCTTGGAAGGCTGTTCCAGAACTTCCCTCCTCTGATAGTTTGAAACCTCCATCTAATTGAAAGCCTAAATTTGTTGATGGCCAGTTTGTATCCATTTGTTCTTGTGTCAACAATGGTGCTTAATTGAAATAACTCCTCTCCCTCCCTGGTATTTATCCCTATGATATATTTAGAGAAAGCAGTCATATCTCTCATCAGGTTAAGCTAAGCTTGCGAAGCTCTGAGTTTCCCCACATAAGGTAGGTTTTCAATTCCTCGGATCATCCTACTAGCACTTCTCTGAACCTGTTCCACTTTGAATTCATCTTTCTTAAACATGGGAGATGAGAAATGCACACAGTATTTTAGATGAGGTCTCACCATGTCTTGTATAATGGTACTAAGGCTTTCCTGATCGCATTAGCTTTTTTCACAGCCACATGAAGTTGGCAGCTCATAGTCCTCCTGTGATTAACCAGTACACCCAGGTCTTTCTCCTCCACTGTCTCTTCCAGATAATAAGTACTCTTATTTTGGTCCTCTTATTATTCTTTTTAATTTGGGGTATACAATTAATTTGCACCTCTACGGTGGTTTTAATATTTCCATGCAGCTTGCAGGCATTTCACTCTTGTGACAGTTCCTTTTAACGTCTATTTAACTAGCTTCATTTTTGAGTAGTTCCCCTTTCTGAAGTTAAATGCTACTTTAGTCGGCTTCTTCAGGATTCTCTCCCCATATCCTCATTTAATATCTGGCACACAAGTTCATCCATTTAGTATTTAGACTTCTAGCATTTGTATATATGCAGTTACAAAAATGGTCAATATTTGTCTCCCTTAATGTGATGTAATTGAATGGGGCTTTTTTCATTTGACTGTTTCTGTTCAGTTTGTACCTCTGCTTTATCAACTTCTATCCTCTCCTCTTTACTAGGGTATAGAGAATCCCTGTTAATATATCCCCCTCTATTGGATGTCTGTCCGAACCATGTGCTCCTTTGCACCTTTCCCCTAGCCCTTTTTTAAAACAAAAAAACCCACCCCTCTTATGACCTTTTAAATTTTGAATGCCAGTAATCTGGTTCTGATTTGGTTTAGGTGGAACCCATCCTCCCTGTATTGGTTTCTTCTTTACCCAAAGGTTCCCCAGTTCCTAATAAACTTATATCCCTTCTCTGTATACTATCATCTCAGACATGCATTGAGCCCCTGCAATTCTGCCTGTCTTTCTCACTGTGCCTTTGGAATTATAATAATTATAATTAATGGAGATATCCCATCTCCTAGAACTGGAAGGGACCTTGAAAGGTCATTGAGTCCAGCCCCCTGCCTTCACTAGCAGGACCAAGTACTGATTTTGCCCCAGATCCCCAAGTGGCCCCCTCAAGGATTGAACTCACAACCCTCGGTTTAGCAGGCCAATGCTCAAACCACTGAGTTATCCCTCCCCCCCCACTGGAGCATTTCAGAGAATGCCACCATGGAGGTCCTGGACTTTAATCTCTTATCTTGCAGTCTAAAATTGGCCTCCAGGACATCTCTCTGCTACCTTTTCCTATGTCCATTGGTACCTATGTTTACCATGGCCACCAGTTCATCCCCATCACTGCACATACATATCTCTAGATGTTTCGAGAGATCCGCAACCTATGCACCCGGCAGTTCTCCCGGTCAACACAAACCCAAATATCTGTATTTCTAATGATCAAATCCCTGGTTACTATTACCTGTCTCTTCCTAATAAATGGGATTCCCTCCGCAGGATGGGTATCCTCAGTGTGAGAGGATACCAAAACATCATCTGGAAGGAGGGTCCCAACCATGGGATCATTTCCCTCCACTCCAGTTTCATGATCCTCTACCCTGAGACTTTCATTCTCAGCAGCACAGAGGCTGTCAGACTGGGGATGGAACTCCTCCATTGTATCCCTGAAAGTTTCCTCAGTGTACCTCTCTAACTCCTTTTGCGCTTCCAGTTTAGCCACTTTGGTCTCCAGAGCCTGTACTCTGTCTCTGAGGGCCATGAGCTTCTTGCACTGAATGCATATATAAGGCCAGTAATCATACATGCCACATTCAGTGCAATAAACTGGATAGCCTCCACTCTGCTGTTGGACTTCTGCCTGCATTCTTTTCACTCCTGTAGCTTTTTTGTGTGTGTTTTTGGTTGGTGTTTATTGACCTAAGTGTGGAGAATGTTAGGTGTCCCTGGTTGTCTTGCTCCTTCTCTAAACTCCCTTGCACAACTGCCCTGTTTGGTAGCTCTGGTCCCTTAGGAGCTGGCTTTTTAAACACCTGTTTTCTCACTGAGGAGCACAGACCCTGATTAACAGTTAATGGATATTAAATGGATTAGGGCTCAGTCTCCTTAAGAAGCTCTCAGCTTTGTCCTGCAGGCTGCTAAGCTCAGCACACGGTCCCCCAAACAGACCACACTGTATACTACACTCAAGTAGCTAGCACACAACATACAGATAATAAACTCACCTTATCTTCATGGCCTCTTAACTCCTCTTAAAGTTGTATGAATTTAGAGATTAATAGTTCTGATAGCCTACAGCAGCAATTTATTATGATCAAATTCTAAATCTTTGAAGTTTTGTGCCAATTTTTACAGCGACCACAATAAAACAATGTCAAAACCCACAGCTGGTGGCTGGTTGTATTCCTTGGAGCTACAGATTTGAGGCAGTACTCCAACTCCAAGTGCAAACATAGGTCTGGTCTACACTGTGGGGCAGTCGATCTAAGTTGTGCAACTTCAGCTAGGTGAATAACATTGCTAAAGTCGATGTACTTAGGGCTACTTACTGCAGTGTCTTCACTGCAGTAAGTCAACGGCTGATGCTCTCCCGTCGATGCCACCTGTGCCTCTTGCCATGGTGGAGTACCGGAGTCGATGGGAGAGTGCTTGGCAATCCAATTTATTGTGCTAAATCGACCCCTGCTGTATCGATTACTGCCCATCAATCCCGTGGGTAATGTAGACAAGCCCATAGACTGGAGATGTCACTTTACAAGCCGTTACTAGCATATTTATACTTCAGCATGTTTTTTTGCATCATGAGTGGTGCTTTTTTGTTGATGATCATAGTGGTCCCATCTGACTTTGGAATCTGAATCATTTTACTAAAATACTTTTAACAAGCTTAAAAAAAGTAAACTCTTACAGTTGTTTTAACACTGGCATCCCAAATAGGCTTGGTAGATCTGGGAATTAAAGCTAATGGGACCTGTTAAATGTAATCTTGTAAGACAATCATTTGGAGACAAAGCAAGTGAAAGGATCATAGAATCATAGAATGGAAGGGACCTCAAGAGGTCATCTAGTCCAACCCCCTGCTCAAAGCAGGACCAATTCCCAACTAAATCATCCCAGCCAGGGCTTTGTCATGTGTAATCACAGGATCATGTGTAATCACAGGAACAGTCAAAATGGTGGTAGTAGCTCCCCTACCTGACACATGGAGGACGTAGTTACAGCAAACCACAATGGAAATAACTACAGGAGCCACACAAGTCTTCTGAGAAATAATACCAGTAGTCTCCATGTCAGTGAGTGCATTTTGAGTTAATACTGTAGCTCATAACAAAATATTGAATCATAGGACTGGAAGGGACCTCGAGAGGTCATCTAATCCAGTCCCTTGCACTCATGGCAGGACTAAGTATTCTCTCTAGACCATCCCTGACAGGTGGTTGTCTAGCGTGCTCTTAAAAATCTCCAATGATGGAGATTCCACAATGTCCCTAGGCAATTTATTACAGTTCTTAACCACCCTGACGGGAAGTTTTTTCCTAATGTCCAACCTAAACTGGCCTTGCTGCAATTTAAGCCCATTGCTGCTTGTCCTATCCTCAGAGGTTAATTACATAGAAAAAAATATTTTAAAAACATTAAGGCTGCACAGTCAAACACTCAAGTTTGAAAATGCCCAAATTGTCTGTGCAATTTTCATTTGCCGCCCTTGTAGTTTTTAATTACGTAATCGCATACTATCTCTTCCATAGGACTCCTGCCGGTTTCAGTGAATGGGTAGTTACTCAATACTTTTCATGCTCCTCTTTCCATGTCTGGCTCTAGGCCTTATTTACTTCACACCACCCAAACTTCCTGCACTAAAATAAAATACAAAGTCATTAACTTTTTCATGAATGTTTCTATGGTGCTAACTCTAGTATAAGTGCTGCACATCTTTTAATGAATTAATCTTCACAACAGCCTTGTGAAACTGGTGGTCATATTCCCATTTTACAGGTGGGGAACTGAGGCATAGATATTAGTCAACATTGTCAAGTGTCCACTAATTTTGAATGCCCAACTTGAGACATCGAAGGCCTAATTCTTTTCAGAATAGTTAGCATTTTTCTAGCGCTTCATACGCTCAAAGCACAGATCCCATTGACTTGAGTTGTAGTTGTGAATGCTTGGCACTTCTGCAAATCTGGGCCTAGACATTTCACGTTGGGAGCATGCATTTAACAGCCATTTGTGAAAAGTTTGGTTTAAGTGACACGCTGGGGATTTATACAGAACTCTGGCAGAAACGGGGTAAAATCCAGTTTCCCCAAGGCAGCAGTGAACACCATAGCTATGCCATCTTTTTATTCCCACTATTTAATGCTTCATTTGCTGTGCACCTTCCAGCTTCTGTGACAAGTGAGGCAGGAGTCCTGCAGATTACCCTAATTCATTTCCATAGCGGAAACCATGCCATAGACTGGATAAGGCAGGAGTCCTGTGGCAAAAGGTATTTTATCATGTAATTCAAGACTTACCATAATGCATATGCACAACGGGGCTGAATTAAGCTTGCACAGGCAATCTTAATTTGGGCATTCTAACTTGAGTGCTTGACTTTGCAACCATAACATTCTTTTAATGTAGCTTTTTGGATGCAATTTCCTTACTTTTAAAGAAGCAGACTGGGGGGGAAAAACAAATTCCATCACATGGAACCATATTGACTCCCAATTTGGGTCAACAGCAGGATTTGGAAATTCAGATCAACAGCACAGACATCTACTGCTTGAGCTAATGGGGTAACTAGTAGCATTAGAAGTCAGTTATTGTCTGTGATTCTGAATAGGATGAGACCCCACATTTCTGCCAGCAGAGACTTGGGACTTGTCAGTTTAATTCCAGGTTTTGGAGGGGAGTGTGTTCTAGTGCTTATTCTGTCCTTGTACCTCCTCACTAGCTTGTCCTTTTTCCCATTTCTCATCTCTTTTCGTTCTAGTTAGGGTTTCCTCCCTACATAAGAATGGCCATAGTAGGTCAGACCAAAGGTCCATCTAGTCCATTGTAGTGTCTTCTGACAATGGCCAATGCCAGGTGCCCCACAGGGAAGGAACAGAACAAGTAATCATCAAGTGATCCATTCCTTGTCACCCATTCCCAGCTTCTGGCAAACAGAGGCTAGGGACACCATCCCTGCCCATCCTGGCTAATAGCCATTGCGGGGGGGGGGGGTTTCAGCTCCTACGTGGGGGGTAAAGAGGCACATTAACTTGCTCTCCACCCCTCTCTGCAGGGCTCTGCATACACCTCGTCCATACTACCGGGGTGCCGGTAGGGGAGGGGGTGCATTGAGACCACAGCAGTGTCTCCTTGCTCTTAGTTCTGTTCCCAGCATCACAGCAGCCAGGAGGCACAATTGCAGGGAAAATTCTGCTCAGACCTGCAGTTCTCAGGTTGGAGCGTTCAGTGCAGACAATCTTTGGAAAATTTGGCAGCCAAACTCAAGTCTCTACTGAGCATGTGGGATATAAGCCTCCAATAAATCTTGGCCAAATCTGGGGAAATTTTCATGGGGTTGGAAAAGGCACAACCCTGACAGCAGTGCAACCATTCTGCCCCATCTGATCCTTGCTGCAAATCATGGAGGTGCTACAGTATCTCAGTGAAACTGTTGCAAACTTTTTTTAAATATGTGGAAGATGTTTCCCCATTATTGTATTCTCATACAGTTTAACTATTTTAGCTGGATTGTTCCCAAAATATTTAGCCTTGGATGGAGAAGTTCTACTGTTCGGGCTTAATTTTGGCAAAGTTTTTATAAGCAACTGAAACTGGGTCTTATAATGAAAAGTGGTAGGCAACCTTAACTAAAGGCAGCACTACCAGGTCTGCCTTTCATTTACCAGACACAAGTTTCTTAACTTCAGCTCCTTAACTAAGTCAATACAACTTTCAGCTGAACATGTAAACTTCCTTTCCCATTTGACGATTGTTGCATGTTTAGATCCACTGTAACCTCAGTGCACTCATTCAAGACCATTGCTCTTCTCTTTTGACACCAGCCAGTCAGAGGAAAGGAACTCCTCTAACATCCCAATGTTTCTTTTCCACCTATCTCTCCTTTTGCCGCCTTCACACGCAGTTGCATTGATGGTCAGGGTCTTATGTTTTTATAAAAATGCGTTTCTCTCAGCAGAATAAAGGCTATATTATGTAAAGCTGGGAGACTTTCTTTTCACCTGACTTGGAGTAAGACTAGTTTCTCATATTCAAATTGCTTTCAGCCTGGAGGGTATTGAGAAACATTTCCTGATGATCCCCCATCACCTGAAATGTTCCATAGGGGAGAGACCAAAACGAAGAAAAAGATCCAGTTCTTCCCCTAGAATAGTTTCTACACCCAGAGAAGTTAAACCCATAGTCTCTAGCAGCCCCCCCCGTCACAAAGCAGAGGCCTTTATTTCCTGCTTAATTGCCAAGCACTTTTCTTTTTTTCTCTCCACAATAGCCCGAACTTATGTGAGGCCCTCTCGTTAAGCCTCCACAACAATTCTTTGTTGCATACAGCTCTTTCAGGACCTGACTTCCTTCCACTTATCTGAGTGGAAGACTGCAATGGAGGCTAGCTTTCTCTCCCACTCAAAGGGTTGGAAGGCACTAGCTTACTTGCATCAGTGTAAATTAGAGAGTTATATTTAAAATTCAGTTAAACCACTGCAAACCCCAGTGTGGATGTTCTTAAATGAGTTTTAAGTACCTTGTATCAGCTGAGTGTAATGTGGTAAGGGATCAGTATTAGCAAGGATTAAATGAATTTAAGACCACCTACATAGAGTTTTACACCAGTCTAAATTGTTTTTAAACATATTTTTAATTAAACACTAAGTTGCTCCTATTTAGAAAAGGCCTTAATGTCTCCAGGAGAGTCAAATTCCCAGGTGAGTATCAGACCATACATGGATTGTTCCTTAAGACTGATTTCTTAGTAACACCTGCATCAGTTCCTTTGGGAGGGCATGAGACATACTCTTATGACTCATTTGAAAAGAAAACTGGAACTTTAAAAGGAGCTCACGGCAATAGCCACAGGGCTAACTGTAATACTCTTGTAATATATTTCCTCTAGTGGGTCTCAAATCCTTGATAATGGTGGGTATATATTTTCTCCATTCTAGAAATGGGGAAATAGACAAAACTTTTTTTTAGTGTGTTGCCCAATATGCTGTGGACCATTATCAACTTGACATAGAATCTGGGTTTCATAACTCCCCATACTCTGCTCTGATTGACTCACTCATTTACAGCCTTCTATACTGGATAATTTGATTTAGAAGACATCATACCAGGAAACAGGGAGTACAGATAATATGTAGGGTTTTAATTAGGGCTGTCAAGCAATTTAAAATAATTAATCGTGAGGTTAAAAAAATTAGTCGCCATTTTAATCATACTATTAAAGAATAGAATACCATTTATTTAAATATTTTTGGATGTTTTCTATATTTTGAAATATAGTCTGGGGGCTTCAGCTCTGTGCCCTGAGGGGGACTGAAGCCTGGCTCAGGACTCCAGCCCGCCCCCTCCCCGGCGTGTGGGGCTCCAGCCTACCTGCTGCCCCCAGAGCTGCAGGCTGGGGCTTCAGCCACCCCACTGCTGATGCCTCCCTCCTGCTCAGAGGTCTGCAATTAAAGTGTTTAAAAAAATTAACACATTAATTTTGCTTTCAGTTAATCACAGGCATTAACTGCTATTGGCACTCCCTTCATTCAAATTTCTCCCAAATACTCATTGGTGAGCTTATAAAAGTGTGAGGAAAGGAGGTATGTGGCTTGTTGGGCTGGGATATGGACAGAACAAGGAGTAATGGTCTCAAGTTGCAGTGGGGGAGGTTGAAGTTGGATATTAGAAAAAAAACTTTTTCACTAGGAGGGTGGTATGGGTTACCTAGGGAGGTGATGGAATCTCCTTTCTTAGAGGTTTTTAAGATCAGGCTTGACAAAGCCCTGGCTGGGATGATTTAGTTGGGGATTGGTCCTGCTTTGAGAAGAGGTGTGGACTAGATGACCTCCTGAGGTCCTTTCTAATCCTGATATTCTGAGAGTCTATGGAGGTCCATTGCATACCAAGGGCAGTATGGAAAAATACAGAGGTATTGTAGCTGGGAAGAATCTTTCAGATAAGCTATAAAGGAGGCATCTGTTATTTGGGGACAGTTTTTAGAACAGCTGCTTGAAATAGTTCTTGTACATCATATCTGTCTGGCTACCTCTCTTGTGATGGTCACTCCATCTGCAAAAGTCTGGATCCAAATCAGGTTCTTTTGTTAATCAGACACCAGAGGACCCTCTCCCATCCTTCGGCATCACATTGAGAAGAGAACCTCATAGATAGGAGAAACTTGGGCCACATTCCCCTTGGAGAAGTAGGAACTAGCACTCATGAGGAGGTACAGAATATAGAGTTCTTAGTTACCACAAAATTAGTAAGCTTTTCTCTAGTGTCAAAGGATCCCCAAAGAGAATGTTCTAACCAGAATAACTATCCGCTCTCCAGAAAAACTTGTGTGGTCTTATTTTTTAGTAACCAAGATCCTCTCAACACAAAGTGATCAAGTTGCTGTAATAGGCAACACTCCCATATGGAGCTAATGATGTGGGCATCTGCTGATGTCAGTGACCCCAAGAGACTCTGAATTTGAGGCCATTCCTGTTTACCCAAGCACATCATCCATAAATTAGTACAGGGCCCCAGGCTTTTCTGTTCATGCTATTATAATACTGGTAACTGTCCCAAAGATAGAACAGCTGCAAGCTCTGCAAACTGAGAGAGCACATTTAGTGTCCGGGAACAGCTCTCCCACCTGTCCAACCCATGGCTGAGTGACTGGAGCGACTTGCTGCACTTGTGGATGAGGAAGCCAGAGGGCAGTCAGTCTATTTGAGCCACTCTCGGAGATCCTTCAGACATAAGCCTATCTCAGTTGTGGAGCACATAGTTGATGGAAAATGCAGCAGCTCTGAATGATATGCTCTTGCTTAAGGTGCTCTCTGAGTCTTCCTGCATGCAAAATAAGTGACCTGTGAACCCCTTTCTGAAAATCCCATTTCCTGGTTTTCCACAAGGAAAGTCATTATTCAGACCATCTTTGTGCTTATTTCTTTTCACTCCAGTCTCTACTGAGTTTCTATCTTGAGCCCAGATCTGAAGAAAATAAAGCCTGGGATGCTCATGGTTGCACGAGGAACTCACTGGTTGAATACAACTTTAAAAACCTAGATCAAAAATTTCATCACGGAGGCCTACGTAGACTTACTTAGAGGACTAAGAAGTCATTTTGTTGTGCTCAGTACTACAGAAATGCTTGTATATAATGCAAATATTTCTACTCCCATCGTGCTGCCAATCAGCACAAGTGGTATTCCAGAGTTGTCTTTTTTTCCCCATGTTCTTACCATTACAAATTAGACACTGAATTCTCACCAGATATGACTTTAGAGTGCAGTTTGGGAGTGTGTTCCCTCAAATCTTTTGCTTTCCCTCTTTCCCCATTTGCTTTTGGATTTTATTTAAGGATTGCTGCAAAGATCCACTTGGTTCTGAGTTAATCCCCTGAAGATGCAGAAACAGAAAATCTGCCTGTTCTGATTGGATTTCTGTTTCTCTTTTCCCTAATTCAAGAGACTTTTTTCCTTAAATTCAGATGTCTGTAATTTCCTAGGACACTTAAGCTTTTTAGTCTTTCAGGAAAGAATTTAAAGTAAGCTTTTCTGTGGAATTATCATTTAGAGAACATGGCAGCGTTAAGCTCTCAGATAAGAAAATGCCAAAGTTAAAGTTGAGGATGCAATCCTAACTGCCCCCTTGTGGCTATGCCTGTAATTATAAAGCCAATTTTTTTTTTTCTTCTCAGTACTGATTCAGACTGAAACTGCCACACGTAGGGTGCTTGTACAAGGAAGAGGTTGAAATGCCAGTGTGATGTTCATTGCTCCTACTTCTGCTGGTTTGTATTGAAAAAGTCCGGAAGTGATAACTTGAGGCCCCTGGGAAATAAAGATATTTCCTCCTCCATTGTGGCTTTGGCTGTCAGGTGCTACAGGTTCCACTTTTCACCTCTCCTTTTTAGCTGGACGCTGCCACCCACTATTTACCTATCTTAGTTCAGTTCTGCACACAATTAGCTGTGACCAGGTCTTCAAAGGTATTTTAAAGGAATTCGGGGTGCTTGGGGAAGGATGGTAGTAGCTTGCACACTAAATCTTGACGTTTGCAGCTGGGAGGGGGAACCACAAATGAATGGCTTGTCAGTGAGCTTCAGATTTGCTAAAACTGACCCTGCTGTTTCTCAGACGATAATGTATCTTACTGTGGTTTTTCTACAGTCTTAAGAACATAATGTAGTATCTTATGGTACTTTTTAAATTTTGCTTACGTGAGTTTTCTTCTTAAAGTCCAGTATCTTTGTTACCATACACTTTTTATAGGATAAGCACAAAGGTTGATATTTGAATAATTTGGTCATCTCTGTACTATCCATTTATTTTCAAAACAGCAGTGCAGGCTTTTTTTTAGGTGCAATTAACTTTGAAGCTAATCTGGCCTGTTTATGCCAGTAAATGTTCACTGCTCTGTACAATGTAAAATGTTTTTCATATTGGCAACTCTCATAAACATAAAGTAGTTTACAAGACTGCAGGATACTGCATGTGTTCTTTTTTTATTTTTTTATTTTTATTTTTTGCTCCTTCTGTTTGAGGATCTCCAGGTAATTTTATAACACATTCATTAAGTCTTCCCCAGCTCACAAGATGTTGTATTATCTATCTTCTACAGACAAGGAAATTAAATCAGGTATTTTGTCCAGTTATGAATCAGGGACGGAGCCGGAATACAAATTAGGACTTCAGCTTGCGTTTCTCTGCTCTTACAACTTGACTAAATTTCCTGTTTTTTTAAAGACAGCTGGACTAGAAAGTAAGGTGCAGGATTAATTCTGAAACTATTTAATTAGTTCTATTAATTGAGATGTATTATAGAATCACTTTCAACTGGTGAAGGAAAACCCCCAGAGGACACCAGAGACTTTAATTCCTCCAGTTGGGTGAGTTTGCTGCCTATCAAGAGCAAGATCAACCCGTCAGGAATGTGTGTGCTGGGACCCAGTTAACAGGTAAACATTCCCATCTTGGAGTTTTGTTTCCATAAGCAGGATGTGGCAATAGAGGAGCGGTGCAGCGTGTCAGGCCATCTTTAAACAACATAGTTCTTGCTATTTCTGTTTAAATCCTATAACTTGGACTGCCATAAAATTGACACGCCTGATTAGTAGCTACTTGACATGGCTCTGCTGGAAAAGCAGAATTTAGAATATTGTCCTCAAGCAGGGGGAATTATCACTACCCTGCAGATTCACATTCTTTAGCCATCTAGTTAATGCGAATGGAGTACTGTGAGTGCTTTGGGGCCATGATACAAGTTGTGCTCTCTAAATATACTCTTACTTCATGCGCTCATAGTGAGTGGACTTATAGGCTCTAAATCTTTACATTGTTTTGTTTTTGTTACATAACTGCACTCAAAAACAAAACAATCTACATTTGTAAGTTGAACTTTCACGATAGAGATCACACTATTGTACTTGTATGAGGTGAATTGAAAAATGATTTCTTTTGATTATCATTTTTATAGTGCAGATATTTGTCATAAAAAGATAAAGTGAGCACTGTACACTTTGTATTCTGTGTTGTAACTGAAATCAATGTTTGTTTGAAAATGTAGAAAAACATCCAAAATCTTTAATACATTTTAATTGATATTCTGTTTAACAATGCAATTAAAACTGCGATTAGTCGCGATTAATTTTTTTGGGCTAATCGTGAGAGTTAACTGCGATTAATTGACAGTCCTAAAAATCAGCTTATTTACAAAAGTGTTTTTTCTGAACCTTAAGCCAGCAAATTACTTTCTATTTCTGCCTCAGTTTCTCACATGTAGAATAGAGGTAATGATACTTACACTCATTTCTAAAGTGCCTTGAGATCTACTGATGAAAGCACTGTATAAAAGCAGGAGTGGTAGTGTTGGTATTATAGCAACATGGGAGTTTTGACATTAGATTCCATTTGATAACATATGTCCTCTTTCAATAGATGATGGCTGCCAACAGGAGACTCAAGTACCCCCTAAAAACCAAAACTTGAATTGAAATACACTTTACCTATTATATATGGCAAAAAGAACAGGAGTACTTGTGGCACCTTAGAGACTAACATTTATTAGAGCATACGCTTTCGTGGACTACAGCCCACTTCTTCGGATGCATATAGAGTGGAATAAATATTGAGGAGATATATATATACACACATACACAGAGAGCATGAACAGGTGGGAGTTGTCTTACCAACTCTGAGAGG
This sequence comes from Trachemys scripta elegans, assembly GCF_013100865.1. Lineage (NCBI taxonomy): Eukaryota > Metazoa > Chordata > Testudines > Emydidae > Trachemys > Trachemys scripta. Next base: position 18,685,465 of record NC_048317.1, read on the forward strand.
CCAATTAAGTAAGAGGAAAAAAAACTTTTGAAGTGATAATCGAGATAGCCCAGTACAGTTTGATAAGAAGTGTGAGAATACTTACAAGGGGAGATAGATTCAATGTTTGTAATGGCTCAGCCATTCCCAGTCCTTATTCAATCCTGAGTTGATTGTATCTAGTTTGCATATCAATTCCAGCTCAGCAGTCTCTCGTTGGAGTCTGTTTTTGAAGTTTTTCTGTTGTAAGATAGCCACCCGCAGGTCTGACATTGAATGGCCAGACAGGTTAAAGTGTTTTCCCACTGGTTTTTGAGTATTATGATTCCTGATGTCAGATTTATGTCCATTAATTCTTTTGCAGAGAGTCTGTCCGGTTTGGCCAATGTACATGGCAGAGGGGCATTGCGGGCACATGATGGCGTATATCACATTGGTAGATGTGCAGGTGAACGAGCCACTGATGGTATGGCTGATGTGATTAGGTCCTATGATGATGTCACTTGAATAGATATGTGGACAGAGTTGGCATCGGGCTTTGTTACAAGGATAGCTTCCTGGGTCAGTGGTTTTGTTCAGTGAGGGGGGTTGCTGGTGAGTATTTGCTTTAGATGTGCACGTGAATGAGTAGTGCTGTAGAGGGCGTTGTGTTCAGCATGGCTGAGGTTATGGGGCAAGTGATGTTGCTTTTCCACAATTTCAGCCTTTGCACATTGACGGAAGCAATCTATGTAGAAATCCAGTCTGTTGTTTCGACCGTCCGGAGGAGTCCACACAGAATCCTTTTTTTGTAGTGCTGGTACGGGGACACTACTGTGCTAATAAGCGATGGTCACATAAATACCACCCTATACCGGAAACCTACTGACCGCTACACTTACCTGCATGCCTCCAGCTTCCATCCAGGACACACCACACGATCCATTGTCTACAGCCAAGCTCTAAGATATAACCACATTTGCTCCAATCCCTCAGATAGAGACACGCACCTACAAGATCTCTATCAAGCATTCTTAAAACTACAATACCCACCTGCTGAAGTGAAAAAACAGATTGACAGAGCCAGACGAGTACCCAGAAGTCACCTCCTACAAGACAGGCCCAACAAAGAAAATAACAGAACACCATTAGCTGTCACCTTCAGCCCCCAACTAAAACCTCTCCAGTGCATCATCAGAGATCTACAACCTATCCTGAAAGATGATCCTTTACTCTCACAGATCTTGGGAGACAGACCTGTCCTCGCTTACAGACAACCCCCCAACCTAAAGCAGATACTCACCAGCAACCACACATCACTGAACAAAAACACTGACCCAGAAACCTATCCTTGTAACAAAGCCCAATGCCAACTCTGTCCACCTATCTATTCAAGTGACATCATCATAGGACCTAATCACATCAGCCATACCATCAGGGGCTCATTCACCTGCACATCTACCAATGTGATATATGCCATCATGTGCCCGCAATGCCCCTCTGCCATGTACATTGGCCAAACCGGACAGTCTCTCTGCAAAAGAATTAATGGACATAAATCTGACATCAGGAATCATAATACTCAAAAACCAGTGGGAGAACACTTTAACCTGTCTGGCCATTCAATGTCAGACCTGCGGGTGGCTATCTTACAACAGAAAAACTTCAAAAACAGACTCTAACAAGAGACTGCTGAGCTGGAATTGATATGCAAACTAGACACAATCAACTCAGGATTGAATAAGGATTGGGAATGGCTGAGCCATTACAAACATTGAATCTATCTCCCCTTGTAAGTATTCTCACACTTCTTATCAAACTGTACTGGGCTATCTCGATTATCACTTCAAAAGTTTTTTTCTCTTACTTAATTGGCCTCTTAGAGTTGGTAAGACAACTCCCACCTGTTCATGCTCTCTGTATGTGTATGTGTGTATATATATCTCCTCAATATTTATTCCACTCTATATGCATCCGAAGAAGTGGGCTGTAGTCCACGAAAGCTTATGCTCTAATAAATTTGTTAGTCTCTAAGGTGCCACAAGTACTCCTGTTCTTTTTGTGGATACAGACTAACACGGCTGCTACTCTGAAACCTGTCATCATATATGGCGTGGCTACCAAGCTTCCTGCTAGGGGCACTGTTAGAATACTGCTAAGATTTGTTCCAAAGGGACTCTGGTTTTGGTGCATTTTTTTTAATGCTATACTCTTGGTCATGTGTATCCCATACGTGCCATATTGGGTGTTCATTATGTAGGTGCTGATTCAGCAAAGCACTTAAGTACATGCTTAACTTCAGGAAAGTGATTAAGCTTAACCATATTCAGCAAAACACTTAAGCATGTGTCAAGTGAGTCAAGCATAATGTTTAATCTGATTGCATTGTATTTTGTTTAGCAGTTTCTTTAATACGGTTAGTGTCAGAGCCACTAGAGGGCAACAGAGAACTAATGGGACATGCTAGAGGTGATATATAAAGCATCCCTTATTTTCAAAGTAAAGCCACTGATAGACCCTTTCAAAATTATTCTAATGAACAAGCTTCTAAGTAAAATTGCATTTCCTATCTACAGCAATCCATTCATCCACCTGTCTCCTGTCAAGGAATCCCTAGAGTAAGCAGCGGTTGCTTGCTAACCCCATGTACAGAGGTCATCTCCCACTCTGGTAGGCCCAATGTTTTCTGGGTCTTAATGTGTCTAGACATTGGAGGATATATATTTAATACCAAACTACTGACATCAGCAGCTTAACTCTACAGAACAGAGCCAGCACAGCTCCCTGAGTTCCTTTATCAGTGGTCCCTGTTTAAAATAGAGTTACCAGATAGAATGAATTGATATAACTTGATAGCTCAAACACACAATAACAACCAGTGAGTATTAGAAAACAGGCAAATTGGGGGGACGGTATGCATAGAAAGGGGGATGTGTGGTCTGCTTACTTGAAAATGCTGCAGCCAATTCATGCAGTGCCCGAAGTGGTAAGACTAAAGACTTCTTAGAACTCCATTCCCATATCCTTGGACTTCTTCTGGTTCTTTGAGTGTAGTCCTGAAGGAGGAAATGTAACAACAAATTGGAGGATTCTAGGGATTCCAGGCCTGTCTTCCCTACGTCTCAACTTTCCTAAATGCAGGTGTTGAGGAATAGGATGAGGTGGCAGTAGTGATTTATTGGCGGGGGGGAAGCAGGTCATGGCTGGGATCACACGTTAGACTTTAAGAAGGTAACTGAGATAGGTTATGCACATAAACTATTAAAGTGTGGATAGTATCATCTCAGTCCTGCCCTCTTTCATTGGGCCTATAATTACAAGTCTTATTTGCATTAGTTTGTCCCATTGGAATGAATGGATCTTTGTAAATAAAAATCACAAGTCAGGTTGCTAAGGGGATATACAAATATGGCAAAAATCTGTTGGCTAATAAAAATATCCTGTTTCCTGACTGAAATCTGACTTTTGAAAAGTGTGACAGAAGAAACTGCTTGTAGGCATGGCAACCAACAGAGTGGTAGCATATAAATGATGTATCTGTATGCTTACTGCTTTAGTTTAATCTGATGTCTTAATTCCTTCACCCGCCAACAGTGAGGCATTTTACTGGCTTGAAGTGTATGTACCAGCTTTTTGCCATCTCAGATCTCTAACCAAGCATCTGACAATGAATAAATTGAAGTCTTAGGAGAGCAAAAAGTCATTTTGTATGACTTCATAGTAAAATTGTGATATATCATACAACAAACTGGACACAGAAAACTGAATAAGGCAATTCCTGAGTTCTGATGACTGGAGTTTTGCTCTTGAATCCTAGAATATCAGGGTTGGAAGGGACCTCAGGAGGTCATCTCGTCCAACTTCCTGCTCAAAGCAGGACCAATTCCCAACTAAATCTTGATGACAGAGTAGTTGTCAGAATTACCAATGAGGGTTGTGGCTGTGTAGTAATTCTGAATTAGCAATCATTGCAGATGGCATGACTCAAAAGGACACTTCAAGTCAATGCTTGGTAACTTACTGAAGGCTTCAGAGCACCATATCAAGAGTCCAGAGGCAAGCAACCCTATAAAACTTACATAATTTCTGTATAAGCACATCGTGAGAGTCATGCCTCATTCAAGTTAATTCACAATGAAAATATAGCCAGTAACAATTACAAATGCTCTTGATTAACAAGTCTCTACTAGAGTTGTGTTAAAACCAGGAGAGTATAACAAAAGTTAAAGATATTATTTAAAAAAAAAAACAAAAACAAAAAAAACCAAGAAACCAACTATGAGATCATCCAGTTCATTTCCCTAGGGCTAGTGAATGGTTGCTCTGTGGGACATACTGTATATCAGAGAAGTGTTAGGCTGCTAATATTAAAGATTTAACACCTATTCCCTTCAGAGTAAATTGCACTAATGGTTTAGTGGGTGGCTCATTGTTCAGAGGAAGGAGACCAGACAATCTGAATATAGTCGATCCACTGGGAACGTGGAACAACCACACAGCATTTCTAATGTCCCACTTCTGCTTCAGTATCCTAAACCAGTTCTGTCTTTCACATTCGGAGGTGTGTTGTTGCAATCTCAGCAGTCAGTGGGGAATGAATAAGGTAGGGTAAGGAATAAGAATACATAGTCCATAATAGCAAAGAACAAAAATGCCTTTTTCCTTCTGGATAAATCAGCTGAAGCCAGGTAATACTGACTGCTAGCACTGAGGGAAAGGGGGAGAGCTGATGCTCACAAATGGAGATGCAGTCTATTAGGGGATAGGGTACAGATTGGTTTTACTTGTGATTATTACAGTTTTTAAGGGGCAAATCTTTTCGACAGCATGGAATATCCTGGTGGCAGTGGATTCAGTGTTCCATTTGAAATGGATTCCTAGTGTCTTTGCATGGGATGATGTGTACCATGGAGTACTGCTCTATGAGGGATTCTGGACACCAGAGGAGAGTCAGGCCAGGAATGGGGTCTGGATCTGCAATTACATGGATCCACTGGTCACTCTCATCGAAGGGGGTATGCATGGATGGGAAAGCTTCTGTATTCCCTCCCCTTTGCAGGAACCTTCTTACACCAAGTCTGTTTGCTGTGGCTTAGTGTAGGGGGGGACACTTTGCCTTGAAAGAATAGAGCCTTTGATAGTATTGGTCACTCAGAGAGAGCTCTTTGGAAAAAAGGAATATGAGATCTTTAGCTCCAAATTATAATAATAAGGGACTGAACTGCAGTGCCAAAGGCACCTGGATGCTTAGACTACATTTCAGTTGTGGTATACGGGACAATGACATCTTTATAAATATCTGCAAAAGTAGTGATACCAGTGCTTAAGGTCCCTTTACTTCCCTGTGATATTAAATTATGCCCTAATCACAGCTCAGTCAATGAGCTGAATTCTATTTTGCTCCTTTCTGAAAGAATGCAGATGCTGGTGTAAGGAAAGGAGAAGTGAAAGCCTTTTGGTTATATATGTCCTAATACACCTGTACCTAGATATAACGCTGTCCTCGGGAGCCAAAAAATCTTACCACGTTATAGGTGAACCTGTTATATTGAACTTGCTTTGATCCACTGGAGTGCGCAGCCCCGCCCCCCCGGAGCACTGCCTTACCGCGTTATATCCGAATTTGGTGTTATATCGGGTCGTGTTATATCAAGGTAGCGGTGTATAAAAATTTTTCCATGACTAGTGGGGATGGCCATGTTAATGACTTATTAAATGAGCAGATGCTTTGGAAATGGTTGGTTAATCTCCTGTTTCACTGAGAAACACCAGTCAGAAATTAATCTTATTCATGACATTTTAGTAGTGTCTGTTTTTAAAATGTCTTCTCTCCTGTGTTTACTAATACGTTTTAGCCTCCCTCCCCTTAGGATATTCATCAGATGCTACAAATCTAGATGTATGGTAAGTAGTAATAGTTTTTCATTCTCATGCTTCTGAAGAGCAAATTGGACTCAAATTGCAGTGTAGTTTAGTGTTTGTATTTCCTCCCTATTGCTGTTTTTAGGCATTCTTGAATCATCTCGTCCAAATAATTGTTCTGTTCTTCTCCATGTCAATACATTCACCATTTGAAATCAGGCTAGATCAGTTGAATTGCATCTTGGATAAGCTGTGAATTTATATTGGAAAAACTTATAAAATATTTTACAATCAAAATGTGCATGTTTCATCTGAATAATGGAACACCATTCTGGGAGAAACACTGGGATGCAGAGGCAGAAATATGATTGGTAATGTCCCAACAATTTAAGCTGCACTGAATTGCTTCCTAAAATATATGACATGACATTTGTAAACCAGTGTCTTGGGTGCTTAGTAAAGCACAAATGTTTAAATTTTCTTAGTGTTGTGCTCTGCAGGACATTCAACGAGAAAAATTCAATAACAGGGAAGTAGCTGCAGTGAATCTCTGCTTACACCAGGCTTAACTTTGGTCCAGTAGCTCTTTATTTAAAATAGCCTGAGGTGGAAAGTTTAATTTGTGATAATTAATTTGATATATTTTGTCTTAATTTCTCAAGGTTTGTATAACAATTGAGCTTTGTTACACATTAATTTAGGAAATCATGGTGTTCCAATGCTATGTTGTAGGAGTGAACTGATGGGATGTGCTGTTTGGCTGAACGCCTTCTGCCACCCAACAAGTGCACCAATAGCAGACTGATTTGCACTCTAGAGTGTCTAATTGCTATTAGAACATGACTCACAATATTTATATTTAAACAGTTTTACTTTTGGTGGGTGAGAGGGTTTATGCAATATATCCTTCCACTTTGAAAACCTAGTGGAAGGATAAATGAAAGGTAGAGGAAGTTGTATGCCTCTTCTGTTTACTATTTTGAATATTGTTACATTCATTTTAAAAATCTTTCTCCTTTTTAACTTTCTAGATTGCCTGGATTTCTATTATCTAGGAGCCTAACCATAGTTTGTGGCCCACAGTCCTTGCTTTGTCAGAAAAATTTAAGCTCCCATTTACTAATATATTAGAACTAATTCTGTTAGCAAATATAGAAAATTAATTGTCTAGCTCACAGAATCATCTTCAGCATCTAGCTAATCTTTAAGACCGTTCACACTATTAGTTCTTTAGCTGGGCAGGGTTCAGTCTTAAACAACTTTCTATGGCAGGAAATGGGGGAAATATTTCTGCTATTGTGGATTATTTTTTCTTAATTCCCTTCATTGATGCCTAAAGTGATGAGTGGGAACCTCAGAGCGCACTTATAATGTATCATTGGGGAGCTCACTCAGAGTAATACTGCAGTACTAGTGCAAGTGACTGATGCCATGCAAGAGGGGATGGAAGAAAGGAGAAGGCAAAGTAGAGTGAAAACCCCACCACCCTTGTCAGCTAAGTAGAGAGTTCAGTGACTGAGAAGGCTCAGCTTCCTTACTGTAAAAAGAACAGGAGTACTTATGGCATCTTAGAGACGCATAAGCTTTAGTGGGCTACAGCCCACTTCTTCCTTACTGTGTGTCTGATTAGGATTGTGAGAGGGAAAGCAGACATCGGGAATGACTCTGGCTCTCTCCTTGTTCATGACTGCTTCCCTGAGTCTTCCATGCTTGAAGTAAAGCCTCCTGCCTGTGCAGCACTCTGGCTTTAAACCTCCTGAATAGCGAAGACATTATTACATGGGCAGGCCCTTGGAAGGTGAGATCTTAGTGCTACTTTCCCCTTTGGCATGAACATCCATTAAAAGGGCAGGAGTTTTGCCTCTTTTTGGGCTCTGTTGGCTTGATGTTTAGTCAGCTTTCCAGGTAGAGGTCTAATAAACTGTTCGAAAGATGAAGTGCACTGACCTGTATCAACTGAACCTTACCTACATGCCATCAGTGAAGGAAGTGGGTAGAGTTCTACTAGAACTTCAGAACAAAGTGTTTCCCATGATTCCCTTTGTTTTTCTCTCCAGATCTAACGTGGTTCTGATAGTATGCGTACTTGAAAAAAGAACAGGAGTACTTGTGGCACCTTAGAGACTAACAAATTTATTAGAGCATAAGCTTTCGTGGACTACAGCCCACTTCTTCGGATGCATATAGAGTGAAACATATATTGAGGAGATGTATATACACACACACACATACAGAGAGCATGAACAGGTGGGAGTTGTCTTACCAACTCTGAGAGGCCAATTAAGTAAGAGAAAAAAACTTTTGAAGTGATAATCGAGATAGCTCAGTACAGTTTGATGGGGCTAAAACCTCTCCAGCACATCATCAGAGATCTACAACCTATCCTGAAAGATGATCCTTTACTCTCACAGATCTTGGGAGACAGACCTGTCCTCACTTACAGACAACCCCCCAACCTAAAGCAAATACTCACCAGCAACCACACATCACTGAACAAAAACACCTACCCAGGAACCTATCCTTGTAACAAAGCCCGATGCCAACTCTGTCCACATATCTATTCAAGTGACATCATCATAGGACCTAATCACATCAGCCATACCATCAGGGGCTCGTTCACCTGCACATCTACCAATGTGATATATGCCATCATGTGCCAGCAATGCCCCTCTGCCATGTACATTGGGCAAACCGGACAGTCTCTCCGCAAAAGAATTAATGGACACAAATCTGACATCGGGAATCATAATACTCAAAAACCAGTGGGAGAACACTTTAACCTGTCTGGTCATTCTATGACAGACCTGCGGGTGGCTATTTTACAACAGAAAAACTTCAAAAACAGACTCCAATGAGAGACTGCTGAGCTGGAATTGATATGCAAACTAGATACAATCAACTCAGGATTGAATAAGGACTGGGAATGGCTGAGCCATTACAAACATTGAATCTATCTCCCCTTGTAAGTATTCTCACACTTCTTATCAAACTGTCTGTACTGGGCTAGCTTGATTATCACTTCAAAAGTTTTTTTCTCTTACTTAATTGGCCTCTCAGAGTTGGTAAGACAACTCCCACCTGTTCATGCTCTCTGTATGTGTATGTGTGTATATATATCTCCTCAATATTTATTCCACTCTATATGCATCCGAAGAAGTGGGCTGTAGTCCACGAAAGCTTATGCTCTAATAAATTTGTTAGTCTCTAAGGTGCCACAAGTACTCCTGTTCTTTTTGCGGATACAGACTAACACGGCTGCAACTCTGAAACCTGTCATTATGCGTACTTGGATTTTCTTGTGTGTTTTGATCTTTAGTCTCTCTTTTGTATTTCTGAGGCCCATATTTTCTGGATTAAACCTCTGCTCATGTTCTGTTTTTCAGTTTGACTTAAGTTTTTTGGATACAGAGTGGCTACAAATACATTATGCTTCCAAACCATTACTTAATGACCTCCATTTGTTTGTAACCTGCTCTTACACTTTGTTAAGCAAACTAAAGGCCTGCGGTTCTGAGGAACTTATTTCCTGATTGTGATAGGAACTTTCTTTGCAACTCTCACTTAGCAAAAAAAAATTGAAATAAACACAGAAGCGGAGGAGGTTAAAAACCATCAAGGTGCACAGGTGGCCCACCCTTTCATTTTAGGGAATACATCTACCTGTTTCTGAGGCATGATCCGTGCTCCAAGAGAAGGTAAACCCCTCCTCTGAGGCCCCTGCCACTGTCTTGCAGGAAACATCTTCCTCATTCCAGAATTGTAAGATTTTCATGGTGGTACATACTCATGAATACATAGTTAAGCATCTGGTTCCATTTATATCCAGAGGTACTGTTAGCTTCCAAGGAATTCTTCTTTTTCCTAGAACCGTGATAAGGTGGATTTTGCCAGCAAAATTCCAACTTTAATCTTGTTTTTAATTGCAAGTGGATCCACATCTGCTGCTGCTTATAGACTCATAGACTTTAAGGTCAGAAGGGACCAATTATGATCATCTGGTCTGACTCCCTGCATGCTGCAGGCCACAAAATTATCCCTACCCCTTCCCTGGACTCTGCTGTTGAAGTCCCCAATCCTGGGGTTTAGTGACTTCAATTGGCAGAGACCCTCCTGCTAGTGATCCCTGCCCCATGCTGCGGAGGAAGGCGAAAAACCTCCAGGGCTCAGCCAATCTACCCTGGAGGAAAATTCCTTCCCGACCCCAAATATGGCGATCAGTAAGACCCCGAGCATTTAGGCAAGAGTCTCCAGCCTGACCCCTGTTAGCCATTATATTATTTACCTACCATTGTTTGGTATTCTTTGGCTACTATGTTTGACCATTAAACCATTCCCTCCATAAACTTATCTAACTTAATCTTAAAACCAGACAGGTCCGTCGCCCCCACCGTTTCCCTCGGAAGGCCATTCCAGTATTTCACCCCTCTGACAGTCAGAAACCTTTGTCTAATTTCAAGCCTGAACTTCCCCGCGGCCAGTTTATATCCATTCGTTCTCGTGTCCAGATTAGTACTAAGCTGGAATAATTCCTCTCCCTCCCTGCTTGTATTTAATTCACATGTATCCTCATTCTAATCTCTATCTGGGATATAGGTAGTACTTACATTAAGCAAGAAGAATCCCCCTGTCGTCCTCTGTAGCTTCCTGTCACCAAAATATGGTCACTTAGAAGACCTTCTCCAAATATGTATACATCTCTGTGGAGACAGCACAGCACTTTGATACTAAATAAATAACTTCCTTTGTTTATAATACCCCTTCTGTTCCTGTTTTTTCTCCAATTAAACAATGAACCATCACACACTCTGCTGTCATTGGTAAAGTGAACTCCAAAATCCTTATCCCTGTCAGTACATTTCATAAACAGGTTGCTTCACAACTGTTAGCTCCATAATACCTCCCTTATGTTATGCAGCTTTCTGTGGGAGTGGGGCTGTTTGCAAATTCTGAATCCCTTGTTCAGTCTGGATTACATCTTTGCTCTTCATTGTGTAGAGATGGTAGGAATGAGGCAGCACTGGTGGATCTGTGACTATGCAAATCTATCAGCCATTGCTTTTTCCCAGAGGGAGGAGCACAGCAGATGCAGAGTGGCTTACTGGGAAGGAATTGTGTGATTTGGCAAGCTCATACTTCCCCAAAGTTCCACACACTGAAGTTTTCTCTGGTTGCCTTCATCGTGCAGAGAAATGGCCCCATGTTGTGAATCACAGCTGTCAAGTAGTTCTTGAGGAATCTTAAAATTCATAATTTCTGCAGAATTGGTGATCATTTCACCCATTCACCCCTTGTGATTATCCTGACTAGCTACAAGATGTTCTGTCAGTAAACTCAGTGGAACACTGTTACATATGATGTTGCCTGCTGTCTTTAATTTTAGTGTCATGGATTGTGCTCATCACTGAAAATCCCTTCCATGGTATTAAGTAATTCTCTGCAGCTCATGTGCCCCCTCAGCCTCCTGTGGTTCCATCAATTGGGACCGTAAGGCCTTATGGACAACAGGGGAATTAGCTAAAAAACATTTGTTTGTTTGTTAGTCTAACTGTAGTGTCTGATGCCACCAGACCCATCTACTGTAGGGCTCCCACCAGTGCAGCTTGATAAAACTCCTTCTGCATACAAGGCCTGTGAGAAGTGTCGTGCAATACCATTCATTCTGTTTTCAGAAGTGTTAGGAGAGACAGTACTTACTGAGTCCAAGATTGTTAGATTGCCTTTTATTGGTATTGCCATAGTGCTTAGTTCCACTCATGGCCCTGGGCTCCACTTGGCTGGGTGCTGTACAAACACAGAACAAAAAAGGTCCCAAAGAGCTTACTATTGAAGTAGAAGACAGCAAATGTACACCTGTCAATCTGTCCATACCCAAGGACACAATGAGACGGTAAGGGACAGTAACCAAAGTAACAATCTGTTCTATAGCTGATCTTTTAGTGGCCTCACATGAGATTTCCATTGTACAGCAGGAAGAACACACAGTAAGTAGTCTGTACACCATTCCCAGACCTCTACCTTTCTGATTCCTACTTGGAAAGTGGGTTTGGTTGTTTTTGTTTTGTAAGCACACATGCCTGTTAGTGTCTGGCTCAGATTAAAGTGTTTGGTGTTTTTCCCAGTGTTTCATACTACACCATTTCAAGATAATGCCTAATTAATCAGATACAAAACAAATATTTTCTCTATTCAACTCCAATTTTGGCTTATCTGTAGAACCCAAAGACACCATATACATAAGGTCTGCCAGTTTGCAGTACAGTAGAACCTCAGAGCTACGAATACCTCAGAAATTGAGGTTATTCGTAACTCTGAAATGTTTGTAACTGAACAAAACATTATGGTTATTCTTTCAAAAGTTTACAGCTGCACAATGACTTAATCCAGCTTTGAAACTACTATGCAGAAGAAAAATGTTGCTTTCCCTTTTATTTTTTTAGTAGTTTGTTTATCATAGTGCTGTACTGTATTTGCCTTCCCGCCCTCCCCTCCTCCTCCCCCCCCCCGATCCCCCCTGCTGCTGCTGCTCTGGTTCCAAGTGAGGTGTGTGTGGTTGACTGACCAATTCATAACTCTGGTATTTGTAACTCTGAGGTTGTACTGTACATTGCCAGATATTTCCTTTGGGAGATGGATGTTTTCATTACTAATACCTAATAAAATCTGCTGTGGAAGGGAGGCATTGGCTACAGAATATCATATTCACATCTTTAGAGGAACAAAGTGGTTTCCTGGCAAAACTTGGCTGTGAGGCTTCATCCATCCATGTTATTTACTGACAGTTGTATATCAGACTGTATCTACTCATCCAGCACCAGCCTCCTTTGCCTTGAGGCAACATGGGTCTTAACAGATTTTTCTGTCTGGGATGGTCTTAGATTTACAGAAAACCTATGACAAGGTCCCTCACCAAATGCGCTTACATAAATTAAGCTGTCATGGGATAAAAGGGAAAGTCCTTTCATGGATTGAGAACTGGTTAAAAGACAGGGAACAAAGGGTAGGAATTAATGGTAAATTCTCAGAATGGAGGGGGGTAACTAGTGGTGTTCCACAAGGGTCAGTCCTCGGACCAATCCTATTCAACTTATTTATAAATGATCTGGAGAAAGGGGTAAATAGTGAGGTGGCAAAGTTTGCAGATGATACTAAACTGCTCAAGATCGTTAAGACCAAAGCAGACTGTGAAGAACTTCAAAAAGATCTCACAAACTAAGTGATTGGGCAACAAAATGGCAAATGAAATTTAATGTGGATAAATGTAAAATAATGCACATTGGAAAAAATAACCCAAACTATACATACAATATGATGGGGGCTAATTGAGCTACAAGAAGTCAGGAAAAAGATTTTGGAGTCATCGTGGATGGTTCTCTGAAGATGTCCATGCAGTGTGCAGAGGCGGTCAAAAAGCAAACAGGATGTTAGGGATCATTAAAAAGGGGATAGAGAATAAGACTGAGAATATATTATTGCCCTTATATAAATTGATGGTATGCTCACATCTCAAATACTGCATACAGATGTGGTCTCCTTATCTCAAAAAAGATATACTGGCACTAGAAAAGGTTCAGAAAAGGGCAACTAAAATGATTAGGGGTTTGGAATGGGTCCCATATGAGGAGAGATTAAAGAGGCTAGAACTCTTCAGCTTGGAAAAGAGGAGACTAAGGGGGGATATGATAGAGGTATATAAAATCATGAGTGATGTGGAGAAAATGGATAAGGAAAAGTTATTTACTTATTCCTATAATACAAGAACTAGGGGTCACCAAATGAAATTAATAGGCAGCAGGTTTAAAACAAATACAAGGAAGTTCTTCTTCACGCAGCGCACAGTCAACTTGTGGAACTCCTTACCTGAGGAGGTTGTGAAGGCTAGGACTATAACAGCGTTTAACAGAGAACTTGGTAAATTCATGGTGGTTAAGTCCATTAATGGCTATTAGCCAGGATGGGTAAAGAATGGTGTCCCTAGCCTCTGTTTGTCAGAGGATGTAGATGGTGGCAGGAGAGAGATCACTTGATCATTGCCTGTTAGGTCCACTCCCTCTGGGGCACCTGGCATTGGCCACTGTCAGTAGACCGGATACGGGGCTAGATGGACCTTTGGTCTGACCCGGTACGGCCATTCTTATGTCTTCCTTTCTCACTCTCCTTTAGGGCTGCCTTATCTGTTATTAATATAATCTAAAACATCTCTTCTTCCTTGTGTCCTTTTTATAATTGCTATATCCTTCTGTTGTTTAGTTTTAGAGTTTAATTATTTCCAATTCATTGTTTTGATAGCTTGGTTTAGCAACACTACAAATAATTGGAGTCTACACTAGAAGTGGAAGCCAATATTGTGAATGTTAATGGTAATGAATCAAACTTAAAACCTCTGTAATGTACTAACATGGGAAGACTTGGATGCTAAGTACATCTTTTGCTTGGCTAGTATCTTTTCTCTAGTGTTGTGGTTTTGCTATATATTTTCCAAATCTTAATAGCAATGTCTTTTTTAAGAAGTAATGAAACAACATTGTTGAGGTGCAAGCTGATAACAGAATGGTACGTAAGCAGCAAAAAGCCTGTACTCTTAACTTTCCTTAATATTATCTCATCTTAGATTCCCAGAACAGTGTGTGAAGTGTATGGAAAGCAGCTGAAACCAGGATAAGATCTAAAGAACAATGCAAGAAGAGCTAGGAACACATTTTTAGCTGTCTAGAGGTAGCATGGTCTGAAGCAATGAACGCTGGTTGGAATTAAGGACTTGATCTGCCACTGACTTGCTCTGTGGCCTTTGACAAGTCACTTCACTTCTTTGCCTCAGTTTCACCATCTGTAGAATGGGAATAGTGCATATTCACCTATCTCACATGGAAAGCACTGTATAGGTACCAATTTTTTTCTCCAGGCAGCTTGCGTACATGTTCAAATTAAGTATCACTGCCTGCTTTGTGGTGAGAGAATGCAGCTTTCTATCACGGATAGGTGGTTAAGGACAGGTAATTAAGTGCATTGAAGTTTTAAGGTAGTGTTTGCTGTGAAGCCTAATGAAAAGTGACTGTGGCAAGTATGGCAAGATTCTTTATACAAGTTTTGCACAGACTTCTCATTTATAGGGGACTTCAGTTTAAATTCCTGAATTGCTACCCTCATACCAATGAATGTGATTGGTCTTGTTGATACCCTGACTAGATAAATATTTGTTTAGAAGCTGAAATGTTTAATGAGAAATAATGAACCATAAGAGTTTGAGAGCAGGAAAATGAGATCATTGGCACAATCCCAAATTTCCTTTTATTAGATCTTGTATTTTTATTTACTGTTCTAAATCAGTCATAAGAATTCAGACTAGAAAGGAAGAGATTCAGGAGAACATTGTGGATACATTAATGGTGCAGGTTAAACAGAGTTGCTACAAGAATTCTCAAATTAAGCATTAACTGCTACAACAATGTATTCAATCTATATTTTGGAAGAAAAAGGCCTTCTTTTGTCTTGGAATACATTGGCACTATTAAAAAGGGACAAATGACAGCTAGAAAAATGATGCAACAATAGCATTGTTTAGACTGCTGTCCTCTTCAAGGAGTTCCTGTACCTGCTGATCAGACAGCATGGGATCCAAGAAATGAACTACATGTGTATCAAAATATAAAGGTGGGTGTTGTAAGTGTATTTACAGTGTTCTCTGTTGTAGTTTGCAGTGTATTGAAAACTATGCATATGTATTGTATGTTTTTATTGGTCCTTTTTTGTAATGGCCAGTTTCCTCTAATAAACATCTATCTAAAGTCAGTATTTTGTGGCTGTTTTCCAAAGGTCTGGGTGTTTTTCAAGTCACCTGATCTCCATGCAGCACCCTTTCCCTGCTAAACCAAGAGGAATCCTCTGTCATAACCATTCATAACCAATCTGTATACGAGCTCTCAGCTTTCAGCTAAAATATTTTCCACCCTAGTTTTCAAAATACATGTAGCTCATTTAGATGTTCTGAAGATGTTGTATTGGCTCAACTCAACTGTGAAAATATCAATAAAATTAAACTTTATCCAGTGGTTCCTGTGGAGCATGGTTCAGTAACTTTGGCTATGGGGGTGGGGGGTGGGGGAGAATCCCCAAAACAAATCAAAACAATTAAACTCAAACGTTCTTGGTTGAGATCATGTCTCTTTGCCCCAATTAAGGGCCAAGTCCTGATTGGAATTACAGTAGTGTAAAAGAGTCACTTACTTTGAACTTACATCAGTGACTGAAAGAGGAATTTAGTATCATCTTGGTTTTACTGTCAGCTGCAGTGGTGCAATTTAAAAAAAAAAAAAAAAAAAGTTAATCGAAATACCTGCCGGAATGCAGATGTCCACAACTGCAACACTCGCTGCTTGTGCCAAAAGTATGTGCTGAACTGACTTCAGGCATTGAGTGTTAGGTACCAAAAATGTGGAGAAAGGGAATTGCCATACAAAATGCAGGCACAGATGCAGTTTATAGTCCCTTTCACCTATGGGAGCTGTTCTGACCAGTCATGACAATCAGCTGGACTTTATTTTTAATTCTGAATGCATACCTTACTAGAGACAGAAGTGGATTCCTTTTCCTTTACTGTCTTCTCAGCGCAGTTTACCAACATTCCAATATAGCAGTATCCACAGAGATGAAAAAATCAGTCAACCCTATCAACTTAATAGAAATGAAAGTTCAAGATCTGGGACAAGATGTTGAGGTCGGCATGTTTACTGGTACCTGTGTGGGAAAATTTGATGAATTAAAGGAAACAGAGTATCCTGACCCTGCAGGCTCTTCTCATTAGTGCTGGGCAGAATGAGCTGGGAAGTTCTTGACTTAGTTTATAACCTTAAAACTGACTTCAACCTCCTTGGACACACACTAGCAGATTTAAAGGTAGCCATCCTACAGCAAAAATACTTCAGGACCAGATTTCAAAGAGAAACTGCTGAGCTTCAGTTCATTTGCAAATTTGACACCATCAGCTCAGGATTAAACAGACTGTGAATGGCTATCCAACTACAGAAGCAGTTTCTCCTCCCTTGGTGTTCACACCACAACTGTTAGAAGAGGGCCTCATCCTCCCTGATTGAACTAACCTCGTTATCTCTAGACTGATTCTTGCCTGCATATTTATACCTGCCTCTGGAAATTTCCATTACATGTGTCTGACGAAGTGGGTATTCACTCACACAAGCTTATGCTCCAGTACATTTGTTAGTCTATAAGGTGCCACAGGACTTTGTTGCTTTTTACAGATCCAGACTAACACGGCTACCCCTCTGAGAAATTAAAAGGTACAGCACCAAAAGTAAAATCCCAGCAAGCTGCATGGAAACTTTTTAAAGACACCATAATAGAGGCTCAACTTAAATGTAAACCCCAAATTAAAAAAAAACATAATAAAAGAACCAAAAAAGTGCCACCAAGGCTAAAGAACAAAGTAAAAGCAGTTAGAGGCAAAAAGGCATCCTTTAAAAAGTGGAAGTTAAATCCTAGTGTGGAAAATAGAAAGGAGCATAAAGTCTGGCAAATGAAGTGTAAAAATACAAATAGGAAGGCCAAAAAAGAATTTGAAGGACAGCTAGCCAGAGACTCTATTTAAAAACAAACAAAACAAAACAACAACAAAAAAACTTTGAGTACAGAAGCAGGAAGTCTGCTAAACAGGTAGTGAGGCCATTGGACAATCAGGAGCCTAAAGGAACACTCAAGGACAATAAGGCCATTGCGGAGAAACTAAATGAATTCTTTGCATTGGTCTTCACGTCTGAGGATGTGAGGGAGATTCCCAAACCAGAGCCATTCTTTTTAGGTTACAAATCTGAGGCTTTGCCCCAGATTGAGGTGTCAGAGAAGGCTTTGGAACAAATTAATAAATTAAACAGTAATAAGTCACCAGGACCAGATGGTATTCAACCAAGAGTTCTGAAGGAATTCAAAGGTGAAATTGCAGAACTGCTAACTGTAGTCTGTAATATATTATTTAAATCAGATTCTGTATTAAATGACTGGAACATATCTAATGTAAACCCAATTTTTAAAAAGGGTTCTAGAGGTGCTCCCTGCAATTACAGGCCGGTAAGCCTGACTTCAGTACTGAGCAAACTGGTTGAAATTATAGTAAAAAAAAATAAATTATCAGACACCTAGTTGAACATAATTTGTTGGAAGAGTTTTTGAAATGGTGAGGCATGATTTCCAATCTACTACAATTCTTTGCGGGGGTCAACAAGCATGTGGACAAGGGGGGATCCAGTGGATATAGTGTACTTAGATTTTCAGAAAGCCTTTGACATGGTCCCTCACCAAAGGTTCTTAAGCAAAGTAAGCTCTCATGGGATAAGAAGGAAGGTCCTCTTATGGATTGGTAACTAGTTGAAAGACAGGAAACAAAGGATAGGTATAAATGGTCAGTTTTCAGAAGAGAGGAGGTAAATAGTAGTGTCTCCCTGGGGTCTATACTGGGACCAGTCCTATTCAACATATTCATAAATGATCTGGAAAAAGAGGTAAACAGTGAGGTGGCAAAATTTGCAGATGATACAAAACGACTCAAGATAGTTAAGTCCCAGGCAGACTGTGAAGAGCTACAAAAGGATCTCTCAAAATTGGGTGACTGAATGTCACATGCCATGCTGTTGCCCAGTGTTGATAAATGCACAGTAATGCACATTGGAAAACATAATCACAACTATACATATAAAATGATTTGCCACTCAAGAAAGAGATCTTGGAGTCATTGTGGATAGTTCTCTGAAAACATCCACTCAATGTGCAGCAGCAGTCAAAAAAGCAAACAGAATGTTGGGAATCATTAAGAAAGGGATAGATAAGACAGAAAATATCATATTACTGCTATATGCCCACATCTCGAATACTGTGTGCAGATTTGGTTGCCCCATCTCAAAAAAGATGTATTGGATTTGGAAAAGGTTCACTGAAGGGTGACAAAAGGGCGTATTAGAGTTAAGGAATGGCTTCCGTATGAAAAGAGATTAATAAGACTGGGACTCTTCAACTTGGAAAAGAGACTATGGGGGATATGATTGAGATCTATAAAATAGTGACTGATGTGGAGAAAAGGAATTATTTACTCATAACACAAGAACTAAGGGTCACCAAACGAAATCAATAAGCAGCAGGTTTGAAATAAAAGGAAGTATTTCTTCACACAATGCACAGTCAACCTGTGGAACTCTTTGCCAGAGGATGTTGTGACGGCCAAGACTATAACAGGGCTCAAAAGAGAACTAGATAAATTCATGGAGGATAGGTCCATCCATGGCTATTAGGATGGTGATGGTGTACCTAATCTTTGCCAGAAGTTGGGAATGGGGGACGGGGTGGATCATGTGATGATTACCTGTTCTGTTCATTCCCTCTGGGGCACCTGGCATTGGTCACTGTTGGAAGACAGGATACTGGGCTAGATGGACCTTGGGTCTGACCCAGTATGGCTGGTCTTAGGGAAACCTCCCTGTGAAGAGTTTCACAGTTGTGTGTTGATCTACCTTCTCCCTTCTGAATACCCTCTCAATACCCTCCTCCCTGCTGAATACCCTTCCTAAATACCAAGGCTGAAATGTCCTTGGTGGTTTGAATCAGGTTATTTATCATAAACTATGAGAATGTGGTAGGGGAATGGTGTGGAGTAAAGCAACATCTCAAGGAAGGTAAGGGCTGTGTCATTGCTGTTGAGGTGGGGCATATCAGTCCCATCTCTAACAGCAGGGAGGAGTCATCTGTGGATTTATTAGACAATAGATCTGCAGGTGGCACCACCAAACCATTCCTGGGGTCAGTTAATGAAAAGTCCCATCAAGGGTTCATTTTCAGCCAAATCTTCTAAAAGCAAGTTAAACTGCCTTGTTTAAAACATATGTATACATTCCTGTATCTAGGTCAATGATTTGTGATAGGCTCTAGTTCAATCTTAGAAACACCCAGTGGCTTCTAAGATTAGAGAATTTGCCCCATCCCTTCTAATGGTTTATTACACTTTAAAAAAAAAAATCATTTTGAACATTGCTGACTTCAACTCCCACTCATTGCATCTTGTTATGCCTTTGTCTACTAGATTAAAATAAAGTTCCAGTATTGGTTATTTTCTCCCTGTGAAGGTACTTCTAAACCAGGGATAGGCAACCTATGGCACACGTGCCAAAGTCCGCACACAAGCTGATTTTCAGTGGCACTCATACTGCCCGGGTCCTGGCCACTGGTCCGGGGGCCTCTGCATTTCAGTTTAATTTTAAATGAAGCTTCTTAAACATTTGTAAAACCTTATTTACTTTACATACAACAATAGTTTAGTTAAATATTATAGACATAGAGACCTTCTAAAAATGTTAAAATTATTACTGGCATGGAAAACCTTAAATTAGAGTGAATAAATGAAGATTTAGCACACCACTTTTGAAAGGTGGCCGACCCCTGTTATAGACTATGATTAAGTTGCCTCTTAACCTTCTCTTCAGTAACCTAAATTGACTGAGCTCCTTCAGTCTTAACCCAAGTTATTCAGGGCTAGGAAATGTAACTTTTAATGGATGCATACAGCTGCTCTCCTGCTACTTGAGAAATTTTATACACACTGGGATATTGCATTGCAGCTGCCACAAGGTTATGGGGTAGCAATGAACCACTACATCTTTGTGAATGCCAGAAGTTCTGTTTCCTATCAGATGCTTCTCTTTCTCCCCCTCTCCCCCACACAGCACCACAGCATGCTCCTTCACCCAGTTGCCCTCCAGCAGTAAACGTGCCCATAGTTTTCAGGCTGGGACAGTGTGTGTAGGTGCAGCTAAATCTCCCCCTTGCAGAGGCCTCTGTTAGATCTGAGCATCGTCCAACAGCGACAGAGTCCCGTGTGCCTTTCTATACACAAAACAGAGTTGGCAGACACTGGGGAATGGTGGGGGTCAGTTGGGCCTGGTACTCTGTTTATCTGTGCTGGAGACGGAAGAGCTGAGTGGGGCCTGCCAAGATTTGATGATGTGAATGGTAGGTGTGGCAGGTCCCACCTAGCGTGCAACATAAACCTGGGGTACCACTGAGCCCTCTAACTTGCTAGCCTGGGTTCCCTCTCACTGTGCTGCTGTGAAAAGCTACAGGCCACTTGCTCCTGATCCTACATTCCCACCAGCATTCATACTGGCAGGGATACATCCAGCTGCAGTTACATGCAGGCTCTGGCCAGCCGCTGCATGAACCAACAATAGAGAGGCTATAGCCAAAATATCACCAGCTCCCCAGCCTAGGAATCCAGAGTTGTGCCACCCTGCCCTGCTCAAAAACCCAACCAGTATGAATTTATCTCTCCTTCCACATGGAGAGGAATATGCACAACACCTTTGTTAAGTTGGCTGAGATTTTCCCAAATACTCAAAAACACACTGGTTAAGATAAACCATAAAACAAGTTTATTAACTACAGATAGATTTTTAAGTGATAGCAAACACATTAAAGAAGATTACCGAGCAAATAAACAAAACTGCAGTCTAAGCCTAATATATTAGATAGGATTTGAATCAGCAATATCTCACCCTGCCTGATGATGCAAGCAGTCCACCCAGCTTCCATACACAGGCTAGAAATCCCTTTAGCCTTGTACCAGCACTTCCCCCAGTTCAGTCTTTGTTCCTCAGGTGTTCTCTTGTATGGGGAGTGAGGCCCCAAAATGATGTCACTCCCCATCTTTTAGTCTCTCCATAGGGTGGGAACCCCTTTGTTCTAAGCCAAGTTCCCAGCCCTTTTATGGAAAAATACAGGTACCAAAATGGAGTTCAGTATCATGTGGACCAGTCACATGCTCTTGCATGACTTGCTGAGTCATAGCAGCCATTATCCATAGGCTGTCTGAAGTGTCTGCAGGTGAGGATATGCTTTTCCATGGTTCATTGTCTTTGTTGATGGGCCATTAGCACTGTCTAGCTTCTTCATTGTTGTACCTGAAAGGCTTGGTGTGGGTGTTTCCAACTTCACAAAATATCTTTCAGTAACACATGCATAGCAAAACTTTATAATGTCACATACAATGACAGCACATACAATCCAATTCGCAAATTAGACACCATTTGAATAAAGAGTGGGAGTGAATGAGTCATTACACAAAGTAGAACTATTCCCCCTACTGTTACTCACACCTTGTCAATTGTTGGAAATGGGCCATCCTGATTATCACTACAGAAGTTTTTTTTCTCCTGCTGACAATAGCCCATCTTAACTGATTACTCTTGTTAGAGTTGGTATGGCAACACCCATTTTTTCATGTTCTCTGTGTGTGTATATATAAAACTTCCTACTGTATTTTCCACTGCATGCATCCGATGAAGTGGGTTTTAGCCCACAAAAGCTTATGCTTAAATAAATTTGTTAGTTTTTAAGGTGCCACAATTACTCCTCATTCTTTTTGCGAGATATTAATGTTCAGCAGATCAAGATGTTTAGAATGACACCTCGCAAGGCACACTTTGTACAAAACAATTCTATGACATCAAGGTGTCAGGGTGTCACAGTAGGAGCCTGGGAGTTTCAAACCCATTGCCAGCCTGAGCCTAGTCCCTGCAGCTGAGTGCCACCGCATCTACAGAAAAATGGAAAGGAAAGTCCAGTTAGCTGTGACAAATCTCAGAACAAAATAAGGTGAGTGCTTCCCAGCAGCTGTATCACCAGCTACAGCAGAATCAAATGAACGCCCCTTAGCACTAGGGAAAGCTAGAGACGCCTTGAATTAAAGTGTTCCTTAATGGTGACCTACAATGGAAAATACAGTGAGTGCCTTGTCTGATTTAGCTTAAATTGTTATTCTGGAATAAGTGTGCCCATGGAGCTAGTCAGGAAGAGCTCCAGGGATAGACAAGCTCTTATTTAAATAGGTTTTAAAAACAAGAGAGTCTGAATAAAAAAGTTAATCAGGTTTCATTTTCTTGGTTGAGGGATGTCCTAGTCCTACTTGTGCTCCAGTCAGCCACACCACGCTAAATAAGTCATTTGTAGCCCCCAGTCTAGGAAAGAACTTAAGCACCTGCATAACTTTATTTATATTATCATTAGCACCCAGGAGCCCACATCATGGACAAGGATCCCATTGTATTAAGCACTATACAAACCGTTGTGACTAATCCCACTGATTTAAATACACAAAACAAAAGGTCAGTGGCAGAAGGTTCCATATTGGCACTGCCAAGAGGGTAGGGGAAGGAGTGAAGTGGTGAAATCTACAGAAAACACAATAACTTAGGTCAGTCATGACCAAAGAGGACTATGAGGAACCTGAGAAAGACCTAATTCAGCCAGTTGAATGGACAATTTGTTGGTACATGAAATTCAATGCTGATAAATGCAAAGGACATGAATAATGGAGTGAAGAGTATGCTTATAAAATTTGTTGGTGAGATCAAGCTAGGAGGGGTTGCAGGCACTTTGCAGGCCAGGATTAGAATTCAAAATTATCTTCATAAATGGGAGAATAAGATAAAATAAGATGAAATTCAATAAAGATGTGCAAAATACTACAGTAGGAAGGAAAAATCAAACGCACAACAATAAAATGGGGAACAACTGTAGGCAGCAGTGCTG
This sequence comes from Trachemys scripta elegans, assembly GCF_013100865.1. Taxonomy (NCBI): domain Eukaryota; kingdom Metazoa; phylum Chordata; order Testudines; family Emydidae; genus Trachemys; species Trachemys scripta. Next base: position 18,708,862 of record NC_048317.1, read on the forward strand.
CTGAAAAGGATCTGGGTGTTAAAATAGATCACAAATTGAATATGAGTCAATGAGTTGTGAAAAAGGCTAATATTCTGAGGGTGCACCAGCAGGAGCGTCATATGTAAACAGGAGCTAATTGTTACAGTCTAGTAAGTATTGGTGAGGTCTCAACTGGAGTATAGTGTCCAGGTTTGGATGCCACACTTTAAGAACAATGTTGACAAATAAGAAAGAATCCAGAGGAGAGCAACAATAATGATAAAAGGTTTAGAAAACCTGACCTATGGTGAAAGATTTTTTTTTAAATGGTTATGTTTTGTCATGAAAAAAAAAGGTGTGGGAGGGGGCGGGATAAAGATGTAGACATTTACATTTAGCCATATTCAAACACATTGTTTGCTTGCATCTAACTTACCAAGTGATCCAGATAGCTCTGTATTGATGACTGGTCGTCTTCATTATTTATCTCTCCCCCAATTTTTGTGTTTTCTGCAAACTTTATCAGTGACGGTTTGTTTTCTTCCAGTTCACTGATAATGGTGTTAAATAATGTAGGGCCAAGAACAGATCCCTGGAGAAACCCAATAAAAAGTATCTGATTCCCTGTTTATGGTTACATTTTGAGATTTATCAGTTAGCCAGTTTTTAATCCATTTAATGTATGTCATGGTAATTTTATATTGTTCAGGTTTTTTTTAATCAAAATGTCATGCTGTACCAAATTAAACACCTTACAGAAGTCTCTTACAATAACATTATTTCCTTTATCACTCAAACTATTAATCGAATCACTGATCTTTCAACTCTTCCTGCTCTTCACTATTTATGTGGCTTCGTATATATTTGATTAAAGCAAAATGGCTTTTTGCTGCAGTTTACAGTCATAGAATCATAGAGTTTCAGGCCAGAAGGGACCACTACTAGATCATCTAGTCTGATCTCCTGTATATCACAGGCCACCAACGCCACTTAGCACCCACCCGCTAAACCCAACAATAGAAATGAGACTGTGACATTCCTCAGAGTATAATCTGGATTTTTGGACAGCTGTGTCCCCTCAAATCTCCAACCTGGGGTGTCTTTTACACTGCTTTGATGTGACAACAACCAATCTTAGTCCTGCTCACGCACAGCCTCTAGAATGCAAAATAACTTCCAGCTGAATTACATGAATGCTCCGGCTGGCCACTTGTGAGTTACATACAGGGTGACACCAGCAACTGTCCAGTCCCAAACCTTCTCCCAGAAATGTGCATTTTGTTCTTGTCCAGCTCTCTACTGGCCAATGCAAACTCATATAAAGTCCTTAATTTCATCAATGAAAAATCATATGCACAATCCTTGTTATCTCAAGTAGAGATTCACAAACACTTCAGACCAAACACACTGGTTTAGATAAAACAATAAAACTAGTTTATTAACTACAGAAAGATAGCTTTAAAATGATTACAAGTAATGCGGCATAAAAGTCAGAATTGGTTACAAAGAAAATAAAAATATAAGCTGCAAGCTAATACCTAATTTAGCAAGCTAAATGGATTCAAAACAAAGTTTTTTCCTCACCATATGCTCTTTACAGTCTTTATTGGCTGGAAATCTCCAGGACAGGACTCCTCCCGCAGTTCAGTGTTCTTTCAGGTGCTGTTGATGCCATGAGCAGAGAGGAATGGAGGCGAGAGATGAGCCGTGGGATTTGTTCTTTATTTTTATACCTTTTCCCCTCCTTGAGTGCTATCTCCCATTGGGGTTCAGGCGACAGCCAGTCTCCCAGCTGTTTTCCATTTCTAATATGTGAAGTTCTCACTCAACCCCTCCTTCCTGTCAAAGAATGGCCACTTAACCAGATGATTGTTCATGATAGTCCATTTGATTATGGTGATACTTGGCTGGGGCATCAATGTGTCTTTTGGCTCTGAAGAACTAGCTTGGGCCTGCTTTTCTGAGTTTGGAATATGTCACAGCAATGTTATACAGTGGAAATGCATAATTTACATACAACGTTGCCACACATATTTTACCAGGACAATAATGTTCAGTAGATTATGAGTTTTCAAATGATACCTCACTGGGCATACGTTGTACAAAATTTATCATAGTTTTGTAAAAAAGGATGAATATAGGGTTCTGTCACAGAGACCAAAGTATGGAGACTAGACTATATGCCACAGGTCAAGAACAGGAGGGACCAAGGTGTACCACAATGGTAGAGAAATGATTGTGAGACATATCCAGATAATCCTGGCAAGTGACCCACACCCACATGTTGCAGAGCAAGGCATAAAACCCACACGGTCACAGCCAGTCTGACCTGGGGGAAAATTCCTTCCTGACCCCAGTTAGGAGTATAGGAGCAAAAACCAGCCAGCCAAACACCTGAGAGAGAGAAAGTTTGGTGTCACCTCAGAGCACTGGCCCACCCCGCCCAGTGTCCCATCTCCTGCTGTGGCCATCCCTGATGCTTCAGGAAAAGGAGTTAAAAGAACCCTCCTTGAATACCTGGGTGGGGAAGTCCCTCCTAACCCTTGACAGTGGTCAGATGAAACCCTGAAGCATGAGTGTTAGGAACATAAGACATAAACCATAAGTAAGCCCCAGAGTTGTAGAGTCCTGTCCTCCACCAACACAAGCCACCCTGTCATACAATTGTAAACCTATTGGGAGGTTGTTCCAGACCCTCACTCTCTACTGGTTAGAAACTTTCTTCTAATTTCCATGCTGCATTTGTTTGTGACCAGTTTATATCCATTTGTTCTTGTGTCAACACTGTCCTTTAGCTTAACTAGCTCTTCACTTTCCCTGATATTTACCCCCAATGTATTTATACGGAGCAATCATATCCCCTCTCAGCCATCTTTTTGTGAAACTAAACAAGCCAAGCTCTTCCAGTCTCCACTCCATTCCCCTGATCATCCTAGTAGCTCTTCTCTGCACTTGTTCCATTCATCTTTCTTGAACATGGGTGACCAGAACTCCAAATGAGGTCTTATCAGTGTCTTGTACCATGGCATTAATACTTCTCTATCTCTACTGGAAATGCCTTCCCTAGCTTAGCATTTGCCTATTTCAGTCGCTTTACAGTGGTAGCTCATAGTCATCCTGTGATCAACCCCCGCACCCAGGTCTCACTCCTCCTCTGTCGCTTCCAACTACAACTTGTCCCAGAAATGCCCAGAGAATCACAGATGTTTTAAAATGCTCATCCTGTAGCTGATATAAACTTCCTCTGACCTCCTTGTGAAGGTCTTCCAATTCTCTCCCAGCCATAGGCTTGCAAACAATCTTTCCTGGCAGCCTTTCCTGTGACAGTCTGCAGCAGCTGCTAGGTAGATTCATCTCTCAGGCCAGGTCTACACTACACCCCTAATTCGAACTAAGGTACGCAACTTCAGCTACGTGAATAACGTAGCTGAAGTTCGAAGTACCTTAGTTCGAATTAGTTCGAACTTACCTTGGTCCACACGCGGCAGGCAGGCTCCCCCGTCGACTCCGCGGTACTCCTCTCGGCGAGCTGGAGTACCGCAGTCGACGGCGAGCACTTCCGGGTTCGACTTATCGCGTCCAGACTAGACGCGATAAGTCGAACCCAGAAGTTCGATTTCCAGCTGTCGAACTAGCGGGTAAGTGTAGCCAAGGCCTTAGAGAAATTAGATCATTACAATTCAGTGTCTCCTGGCTAACTCATCAAATGTTACAGTCCCAGGCCAGGGACCATTTTAAAACTAGAGTTTTAGTAAACTCAGTATAACAAACAAACAAACAAACAAACAAACAAACAAACAGCTTCCAGAAGTCCTATTGCTCCTCTTTCGCTGCCCGCCCAGTGTTCCAAGGCTGGGGTTGGGGGGCACTGAAGCCGCGCTTCCCACCCAGCACTCCAGAGCTTGAGTAGAGGGCACTGCAGCCGTGCCGCCCGCCTCGTGCTCCAGGGAGGGGGGCACTCACATGGGCTGGGGCTGAGGGGCTGGCAGCCACGGTGAGGGTGCACTGGCAGGGAAGGGGGACGGAAGAGGAAGGGGAGAGGTGGGGCCTCGGGCAAAAGGGGAGGGACCGGGGGGCTAGCCTCCCCCAACAGCCGGTTCACCCACCATCCAAACCTGTCAGGCACCATGCAAGCTTCCACTCACAGCTCTGCCAGTGTGCCTCTTTTATTACCTATTAAACTATCTTCTGCTCCAGTCTTATTTCCAATCTGAATTTGTCTAACTTCAACTTGGCGCTACCTTTCTCTGCTAGATTGAAAAGCCAATTATTAAATATTTGTTCCCCAGGAAGATATTTATAGAATATAATCAAGTCATCCCTTAACCTTCTCTTTGTTAAGCCAAATACTGTAGATTGAGTTCCTTGGGTCTATCGCTATAAGGCAGGTTTTCTAATCCTTTAATCATTTTCATGGTTCTTCTCTGAACCCTATATAACAGAGATGGGCAAACTATGGCCCGCGGGCCACATCCGGCCCACAGAACCATCCTGCCGGCTCTTGAGCTCCGGGCCAGGGAGGCTAGCCCCGGCCCCTCCCCCGCAGCCTCAGTTTACTGTGCCACCAGCGCTCTGGGCAGTGGTCTGCGAGCTCCTGCCGGGCAGCGCATCTGCAAGAGCTGTGTATTAAATTGCTCCCTGTAGGAATGTGCTATTTATGGAGCACCAGGACCGGCAGTAGTAAGTAGTACACTGTAAGTAGCTCATTCCTACGGGGAGCAATTTAAAACACTACACCTGGGTAGGGAAGGCTGTGCCTCCCCAAACAGCCTGGCTTCTGCCCCCTATCCACTCCCTCCCACTTCCTGCCCCCCCGACTGCTCCCCTCAGAACTCCTGACCCATCCAACCTTCCCCCCCCCTTGTTCCCTGACTGCCCCTTCCCGGGACCCCCTGCCCCTAACCTCCCCTCCGGGACCCCACCTCCTATCCAACCCCTCCCCCGTTCCCTGTCCTGACTGCCCCGCCCCCTATCCACACCCCTGCCCCCTGACAGGCCCCCCGGGACTCCCACGCCTATCCAACCACCCTTGTTCCCTGTCCCCTGACTGCCCCCCAGCCCTCCTGCCCCTTATCCAACCCCCTTACCATGCCACTCAGAGCACCAGGACTGGCAGCCGTAAGTAGTACACCGTAAGTAGCACATTCCTATTTAATTTAATACAATTTAATACACTACACCCACCTTCCATACAGTTTCAGAACTCCGATGTAGCCCTCAGGCCAAAAAGTTTGCCCACCCCTGCTATACAATATTTCAATATCCTTCTTGTATTGTGGACACAAGAACTGGACACAGTATTCCAGCAGTAGTCATACCAGTGCCAAATACAGAGGTAAAATAACCTCTCTCCTCCTACTCTAGATTCCCCTGTTTATGCATCCAAGAATCGCTTTAGTCCTTTGGGTCACAGCATCACACTGGGAGCTCATGTTCAGCTGATTTTCCACCACAGACCCCAAATTTACATATATCCAGAATAAAACATATATAATTTGCTTTGACTTAGATTACCAAGCAATCCAGATCACTCTGTATCAGTGGCCTGTCCTCTTCATTATTTAAGACTCCACCAATTTTTGTGTCCTCTGCAGACTTTATCAGTGATGATTTTATGGTTTATTCCTGGTCGTTGACAAAACTGTTACACAGTGTAGGGCTAAGAAACAGTTCCTTGCGGGACCCTACTGCTCAATGACTATTTCCCTTTACAGTTACATTTTGAGACTTTTCAGTTAGCCAATTTTTAATCCATTTAATGTGTGCCATGTTAATTTTATTTTGTTCTAGTTTTCTAATCAAAATGTCATGCTGTACTAAATCAAACACCTTACAGAAGTCTAAGTACACCTCTACCCCAATATAACATGAATTCGGATATAATGCGGTAAGGCAGTGCTCCGGGGGGCGGGGCTGAGCACTCCAGCAGATCAAAGCAAGTTCGATATAACGCGGTTTCACCTATAACACGGTAAGATTTTTGGCCCCCGAAGACAGCGTTATATCGGGGTAGAGGTGTATATTACATCAACAAATCTATCAAGTTTGTTTGACAGGATCTGTTTTCCATAAATCTATGTTAATTGTCATTGGTTATATAACCCTCTTTTAATTATTTATTAATCCAGTCCTGTATCAGCTGCTCTATTATTTTGTGCAGGATCAATGTCAGACTGACAGGCCTATAATTAATTATTTATATCATCCGGTTTATCCTGTTCAAATATTGGAACACTTCCCCAGTATTCCAAGACATATTGAAAATCAATATTAATGGCTCAGTGAGTTTTTCTGACAGCTCTTTTAAAATTTTTGGATGTAAATTAACTGGCCCTGCTGACTATAAAATGTCTAAATTTAGTTAACTGCTGTTTAACAACCTCCTGAGATACTAGTGGAGTAGAAATATTATTGTCATCATCATCAATGATGAGATGACATCATTTGTTTTTTCCCAAAACAGAACAGAAATATTTATTGAACACTTCTGCATTTTCTGCATTATTATTGATAATTCCACCATTTTCATCTAATAATGGGCCAATACCATTGTCAGGATTCTTTTTGTTCCTAATATGCTTTAAGAAAAAGCCTTCCTAGTATCCTTAACTCTGCTGGCCATAGATTTCTCGGTGAGTCCCTTTTCCTCCCTTAACAATTTTCTACAGGTCCTACCTCCCAATTTATAGTCATTACTACAAGCTTTCTCTTTCTTCCATTTGTTATACATATTTTTTTATTTTTTATATCTGCCTTCACTTCCCCTCTAAACCAGGTCATTCTTTTTAACCAGCACTATCTTCTTCCTTGATTGTGAGATTGTGGCTTTCAGGGCATGAAGTTAAGTGTTTTTAAATAATTCCGTTATCATTTACTTTTTTCTGATTAAATTCTTCCTCTCAGCTGTTTTGACTCATAATTTTTTCCAGCTTTTAAAGCACTAAGTATATATATCATAGTTAGGGACTTTATTCTGTTTGCGCACTAGCAATGTGATCAAGTCATGCTCACATATACTTAAGCTACCATTAATTACATATGGGGAAGCTGGGACCCTGCAGAGTTAACTCATTTGCTCATGGTTGCAGTATAGACCAGTAGCAGAGCTGGGAATAGAACTGAGGACTTCCAGATTCACATGCCTGTGCACCAGGCCACAAAGGGTATGTCTACATTGCAATAAAAGACTTATAGCATAGCTGCGGCTGGCCTGTGTCAGCTGACAGGCTCGCAGACCTTGGGCTAGCAGGCTAATAATTGCAGTGAAGACATTCAGACTCGGGCTGGAACCCAGTGAGGGGGGGTGAGTCTCAAATCCCAGGCTCCAGCCCAAGCCCAAATGTATATACTGCAATCTCAAGCCCTGCAACTCGGTGCCACTGATTTTTTTTATTGCAGTGTAGACATACTCATAGTCAATACATCTGGCTCTTGAGCTGCAGTTCCTGCTACTGCAGCCCTGGGGATGGATGGTCCATGTACCTCGTCTCTGCCCTGCCCTGCCATCCCTGTCACTGAGCTCCTTTTGAACAGAGAAAGATGATCAGAGAGCTGCACAGTGTAACAAATGGAGGCCAGGAGGAGACTTGCTTGTGACTCCTGGTGATGAGGAATGGCCAGCTCCTCTCCAATGCCACCTCTCCCACCTGGCTATGAAGTCCTGGCTTTTGTGAACAAGCTCATTTCGCCTGCCCTTTTTGTCTGTAATCTTTTTGTGTTACTGCCACATGGCCCCTGTCCACACGCCCCTGAAAGAAACAGCGCTGCACCATGTTTCTGAAAAAGACTCTTTGGGAACAGAACATTAAATTCAAAAGCTGACTGTGACTTGTGGAACAGAGGTCAGCTGAATGTGGCTGACATCAGGTAGGAGCACATCTGGGCGTTTAGAGCCATTGAAAGGGAGAAGCTGCCTTTCTTCTTAAAACACAATTTTGTTTGAGCTTCTTGCTTGTGAGAAGCACCAGAGGGGCAGCTCTGGAGCTCTGAGTTCATGGCAGACCTGATACAGCCTGTGTGCAAGCTTTCTGGCTCCTGCCAACTGCATCTCTCGGCCTGAGGGGCCTTCCTTGCCTATTGCTCCTGTGTAGAGGAAGAGGGGCAACTAGCCACTACACATCAGCTCCCCAGCTCCTGTCACATGGCTGACTGAGCACGAGGCTAACTTTGAGCTGCTATAGACCTGGGCTAAGTCTGAACTGCTCTGTAACCAGTGGGGGATCCCCTGAGATACCCAGTTCCTAAGGGATGGCTTTAAGTAGGAGACTTAAAAGCTTCACTCTCTTTAAATTACACCAAATGCATTTTTGCCCACAGAGTCACACCCACTTTGTTTGGAAAGAAAATAAGCCAAGATGCAAATGTTCCTACGCTTTCAAAGCAAAGCTATTCCCTGATACAGTATCTCCCTCTTGCTGTCTCTAAGGAGTTAAGATGCTCTCGGAATTGGAAATGATTCATCATGAGTCTTTCCCCAGCCTGCCAGAGAGATAGCTCAGGGAACATTTTTTGCATGGCGTTGTTGCCCCACTGTGAAACCCCTGCAGTTTCCCTTTTCACCTCCACCTGCTCAGGGTCGCCCAGTGGGGAGCCCAGTTCTGTGACTGTGGCAGAGATGCTCAGTTTCAGTTTCAGACCCCCATTCCCCGCAGAGGCACTTCGTGACATGAGAGGACAAAAGCAGTTGGGTTCAATGAGGCAGACTCCTCGCCAGCAGCTCCAACTTGGCCCTCACAGGGTGCTGCGCAGAATCAGATACGTCACGTGGGAAATCTGCATCCAGGCTAAGACAGTGTTGTCGGAATGGGGTGGGGGGGGGGGCAGGGAGCCTGGCCCTGTCCACTTTTCACCATGGCGGACCCTGTCCCCTTCCCCTCCTCTACCTCCCATATCCCCACCCCCTGGGTTCCCCACCCAGAGCTGGTGGAGGTAGAGGGTCCTCCTTATTGGAAATTTCTTGTGGGAGAAACAACTGGATTCAGGACCCAACTGAATTTGGGGGACAACTAAGGAATAACAGGGATGAGAGTGGGGATCATAGGTTCAGAACTAGGGATCCAGAGGTGGGCACCAAACAGAGAAGCCCAGCCAGTACCCACTGCTCCAAGAAGCTAGGAAACCAGCAGATGCTGCCCAGAGGAACTCTGCCTGGATGCATGAGACAAGGGAGGAACAGAAATAGGCCCCACAGTTGCAGAGCACCCCTTCATCCAGCATCTTCCACCTGGTATTGTAGATGGCCACTTCGGCCAATGCCAGGAGGAGGCGGACGAGGAGGTTCATGGGCACATGGACAGGGTGTGAATATATGAAGAGGTGTGGGGAAAAGTGCAGCCAGAACCTAAACAGGAGGTTCTGGAGGAGCTGGTTAGGGGCTGCAACCTGGTGTATTCTAAATAAGTGTGCGCCAGAGTCTCCCTCACCCCACAAAATGGGCACGTGTCAGGGATGGGGTGAACCACGCCAGGTGCATGCCCATGTTCACGGCTCCATGGAGGTGCCCCCAACTAATATTCCTGGTGGACTGTGGGACCAGCGTGGAATATAGGTTGGCCCAAAAGGGTTCCTCACCCTCTACAGGTGGTAGAAAGTCCCGCCACTTGGTATGGGAGCAGGACATGAGGGTGAGGAAGTGAAACGTGTGGAGCACAAGTGTGTAAAGTTGTTCCCTTGGCGTGGTTTGGAAGAGAACTGGCTGCAGGCTACACAGCTGTCTTGGATTATGGAGGGGAGGGAGCTGGGGGACTCATGGGACAGGGACCTGATGAAAAGGTCTGGAGGGCCTGGGGTGAAGGGTGGGCGGGGAGCACTCTCTCGCAGGACACACTCCAGGAAAACCCCAGAGGTGGGCAATAAGGCTGCCCCCACCTCTTGGAGTACGCGCATGCGAGGGTCTGAAGGGTGGAGAGCCCCATGTGCTGACCAAGTGCTTGGTGATCCACCCTGCCCCCCTGTTGTAATCCAGGAGGTCTCCGATTCTGGTGGTTTCTGCCAGGACCAGCCTCTGGCGCACCGAGAGGGACTCCGCCACCTGCACACGTAGGTTGGGATTGTGTAGCAAGGGCTCCGCGAGGCGGTCCGCCCCTTCGGTGGCCACAACAGACCTGGTTGCCGAAAACAGCTTCCAGGTCTGGAGGAGGTCCTGATACAAGACCAACAACTCGAAGAGGTCTCACAGAAGACCCCCTCAGATGGAGAAAAAAGAGCTGCCAGTCATATCGGAGCCCTCGGAGGCGGTGCAGGAAGGACTGTGCCAACATGCTGCATGCTGGACTACCTGCACCATAAAGGAATGACTAGAGTGAAAATCCCTGCAAGCTGCATGGACGCTTTTCAAAGACAACATAATAGAGGTCCAACTTAAATGTCTGCCCCAAATTAAAAAACACAGTAAAAGAACTAAAAAAGAGCCACCGTGGCTTAAAAAACATGTAAAAGAAGCAGTGAGAGATAAAAAGGCATCTTTTAAAAAGTGGAAGTCAAATCCTAGTGAGGTAAATAGAAAGGCGCATAAACACTGCCAAATTAAGTGTAAAAATGTAATAAGAAAAGCCAAAAAGGAGTTTGAAGAACAGCTAGCCAAAAAGGTAATAACAAAATGTTTTTTAAGTACATCAGAAGCAGGAAGCCTGCTAAACAACCAGTGGGGCCCCTGGAAGATCGAGATACAAAAGGAGCACTTAAAGACGATAAAGTCATTGCGGAGAAATTAAATGAATTCTTTGCTTCAGTCTTCATGGCTGAGGATGTTAGGGAGATTCCCAAACCTGAACCGTCCTTTGTAAGTGACAAATCTGAGGAATTGTCACAGATTGAAGTATCAGTAGAAGAGGTTTTGGAATTAATTGATAAACTTAACAGTAACAAGTCATCGGGACCAGATGGCATTCACCAAAGAGTTCTGAAAGAACTCAAATGTGAAGTTGCGGCACTATTATCTATGGTTTGTAACCTGTCCTTTAAATCAGCTTCTGAACCCAATGACTGGAAGATAGCTAATGTAACGCTAATATTTAAAAAAGGCTCTAGAGGCGATCCTGGCAATTAAAGACCGGTAAGTCTAACATCAGTACCAGGCAAATTAGTTGAAACAATAGCAAAGAATAAAATTGTCAGATACATAGAAGAACATAAATTGTTGGGCAAAAGTCAACATGGTTTCTGTAAAGGGAAATCATGTCATACTAATCTATTAGAGTTCTTTGAGGGATCAACAAACATGTGGACAAGGGGGATCCAGTGGACATAGTGCACTTAGACTTCCAGAAAGCCTTTGACAAGGTCCCTCACCAAAGGCTCTTACGTAAATTTAGTTGTCATGGGATAAGAGGGAAGATCCTTTCATGGATTGAGAACTGGTTAAAAGACAGGGAACAAAGGGTAGGAATAAATGGTAAAGGGCTGGTCCTCACTGCGGGGGGGGGGGGAATCGATCCAAGATATGCAACTTCAGCTACGCAAATAGCGTAGCTGAAGTTGAAGTATCTTGGATCAAATTACCTGGGGTCCACACTGCATGGGATCGACAGCCGTGGCTCCCCCCGTCGACTGCGCTACCACCACTCGCTCTGGTGGAGTTCCGGAGTCGACGGTGAGTGTGTTCGGGGATCGCTATATTGCGTCTTAACGAGATGCGATATATCGATCCCGGATAAATCGATTGCTACCCGCCGATACGGCAGGTAGTGAAGACGTACCCAAATTTTCAGAATGGAGAGGGGTAACTAGTGGTGTTCCCCAAGGGTCAGTCCTAGGACCAATCCTATTCAACTTATTCATTAATGATCTGGAGAAAGGGGTAAACAGTGAGGTGGCAAAGTTTGCAGATGATACTAAACTGCTCAAGATAGTTAAAACCAAAGCAGACTGTGAAGAACTTCTAATAGATCTCACAAAACTAAGTGATTGGGCAACAAAATGGCAAATGAAATTTAATATGGATAAATGTAAAGTAATGCACACTGGAAAAAAATAACCTCAACTATACATACAATATGAGGGGGGTAATTTAGCCACAACTAATCGGGAAAGAGATCTTGGAGTCATCGTGGATAGTTCTCTGAAGACACCCATGCAGTGTGCAGCGGCAGTCAAAAAAGAAAACAGGATGTTAGGAATCATTCAAAAAGGGATAAAGAATAAGATGGAGAATATCTTATTGCCCTTATATTCATGGTATGCCCACATCTTGAATACTGCAGATAGATGTGGTCTCCTCATCTCAAAAAAGATATACTGGCATTAGAAAAGTTTCAGAGAAGGGCAGCTAAAATTATTAGGGGTTTGGAACGGGTCCCATATGAGGAGAAATTCAAGAGGCTAGGACTTTTCAGCTTGGAAAAGAGAAGACTAAGGGGGGATATGATAGAGGTATATAAAATCATGAGTGGTGTGGAGAAAGTGAATAAGGAAAAGTTATTTATTTGTTCCCATAATATAAGAACTAGGAGCCACCAAATGAAATTAATGGGCAGCAGGTTTAAAACAAATAAAAGGAAGTGCTTCTTCCCCCAGCACACAGTCAACTTGTGGAACTCCTTGCCTGAGGAGGTTGTGAAGGCAAGGATGATAACAGGGTTTAAAAGAGAAATGGATAAATTCATGGAGGTTAAGTCCATTAATGGCTATTGGCCAGGAGAGGTAAGGAATGGTGTTCCTAGCTTCTGTTTGTCAGAGGGTGGAGAAGGATGGTAGGAGAGAGATCACTTGATCATTACCTGTTAGGTTCACTCCCTCTGGGGCACCTGGCATTGGCCACTCTTGGTAGACAGGATACTGGGCTGGATGGACCAAAGTCTGACCCAGTATGGCCGTTCTTATGTTCTTAAGGAGTCTCTGCAGGGCCTGGAGACAGAGGCAGACCAGGCTCTGTTCCCCCTCCTGCAGGGGAAGACTTAGAACCCCAGCAGAGACCCAGTGCAGTCCTGGCCAGAAGAACTCCAGCGCTACCCTCTGGAGCTGGGCCAGGATCCCCAGGGGCAGGCTCAGGGTGTGGAGCATGGACAGGACTAGTTGGTTAAGCACCAGTACCCTCCCCTGCAGGGAGAGGCACCGGAGGAGTTCTGTCCATCTTCACAGCCGCTCACCCACCCTGGCCTCCAAACCCTGCCAGTTCTCCGACGGTGAAGAATGCATGACGGAAAGGTAAATGCTGAGATAGAGCAGTGGACCTGCGCTCCACCGAATGGGTTGAAGCGAGGGTGGGAGGGAGCTCGTCTGCCACCCATCCCCGACCACCAGGCCAGAGCTCTTGACCCAGATGACCCAGATGAGGAGGCCGCCAAGCAGATCACCTGGCAGGTCTCCACCCACACCAGATTGCCCGGGTCCTGGAGCACGTCGTCGGCGTATGCTGACAGGACCAGCAGCAACTCCGGTTCCCGAAGCACTAACCCCATCAATCTCCGACAGAGGAAGGGCTCAATTGCCAGAGTGTACAGCTGGCCTGACAGCAGACACCCCTGATGCACCTCCTGCCCAAAGCTGACCGGCTCAGTTAGGGTCCAGTTGAGCCTGACCAAACACTCCGCTAAGGCATACAACACCTGGAGAAACCCCACAAACTGGGGCCCGAAGCCGAACGTCCGCAGAGTGCCTAGGAGATACCCATGGTTCATCCTGTCGACAATCGGGACGGGGTGGGGGTGGGGGTAATTGGTGCCTATATAAGACAAAGCCCCAAATATCGGTACTGTCCCTATAAAATCAGGACATCTGATCACCCTAGCTGGGGAACATGTCTCTCTCCCGGGCTGGCAGCGATCCATCTCATCCGGGTGGAGCCGCGTGGGGCAGGATGAGCTGCTGTGGCTCCGTGGGTGCCCCGTCCCTGAGATCAGATGCTGGGCTAACTTCACCATGGTCCGTGGGGCTGGCGGTGGTGCCCGGTGGCGTGTGATCGGACCTGAGGGTTTTCTGCTGCTGTTGCCACTCTGCCCCCCAAGAGGTGGATTTGGGGGTCCTGCAGTTTTCCACCGATCTCCTCCTCTACTGCAGCTGTGGGACCAGCAGGCTGGGGGGTGAGCCAAGCATGAAAGCAGGACGGTGTTACCATTTAGATTGTCACTGAACAACTTTGTTTGCCAAAAATGCTGGCTAACAATCCTGAATCCAATTTCAATACTTTTTTTTAATCAATATCTTAACCAAAAAACAGAAAATTAAGTTGTTGACAATTATTTGTGACAAGTTTGGTTTGGGGCAGGGAGTGGGCCAGTTTTCATCAGAGAAACAAAAAATGTTGACTGGCTTTCCTATAGCCCTGTTACTGCTAAATAGAGCCTCCAACAACTGTAATATGCTCTTCTCCTTACTAGTGTATAGAGTGACCATATATTGTACTAAGATTCTTTCTTTTTTCTTTAGTGAGTCAGTATAGTTTTTGTCAGCACAGAGCAAATTGGGCAGCCACTGTCTTACGTTTTCACAATGCTTTCATAAAGTAAATACATGGTTAATATGAGTTAAAAAGGCCAGGGACACTTCCTTGTGAAGAATCTGTGCAGCAGATCATGCTAGAGCTGTGAAAATGTCAATTTTTGATGGAACTTTAGAGGCAGTGATGTATCCTGTATTTCTGGAAGTGTCCAAAATGTGCTGCTATTGCTAACGTCTTTCCAAACAAAAATAAGGCATAATAGGACTTCAGTAACATTTCTGTCCTACCTTAATCTAGATGAGATGATTCTGTGCTGACTTAATTTTGGTCACTTTGTGCTTTACCTAGGAATAAAACTAGGCTTCTATTTTCCTGCTGCTTGGAAACCCAGCTTATTAAACTGGATAATGCCACTGATCTATGTACAGTATAAGATTGATATAGAGTTGTAACTAACAGTAAGACTGATGCCCACTATACATTTAAAACTAAAAGTGACTTTGTAAAAATGACATGGGTTTCCAACGCTACTGTGTCTCAGTCAGGGTCACAGACTCATGGCTATCCTATATTAGTTATTTTTAATAATATTTCTGATAAACTGACAATAATTTAAACTGTTATTTCTTTAAAAAACACCTTTATAAGTTATGTCTTATTGAAAAAAACTTTCTGGGTCACAAAAAAGAAAACAGAAAAATGAAATAGGATTAGCTATACAAGCACAGTAGGGTTCTATACTTAAATTTGTACGTCATGAAAACAACGAAGTTGATCAAGATCATCAAGTAACTGCTGAAGAAAATTTTTATGCAGACGAAGCTCAAAAAATGCAACAACACATGGAACAATCCTTTGAAACAGACGCAGACACAAAACAAGAAATTACAACAGTTGAAACTGTACTAGCATGGGATATAGATGACACTGGTGCATGGCCACAATTTTTAAACAATGAATTACATGCCATTATTCTTGAGAAAGGCCCTGTGAGAATAAAAGGTCTTAAATATCCTAGAGATATTAAAGGTAGGAAATTCACAGAAAACAATTACTACAAAAGACTTTCCAATGGTGAAATTGTCAACAGACGGTGGTTTGTGTACTCTAAATGCAAGGATGCTGTATTTTGTTTCCCATGCACGATTTTCAACAGTTGCAATTTTAAGACAGTAACCATGGGTATTAATGATTGGCAAAATCTTAGTCACACATTACTGCAACATGAAAAGGCACAACACCACATTGAAAGTATGCACAAATGGTGTGAGCTGAGTGTAAGGTTAAAAAATCAGACAACTCTTGATGCCCAAAGATTGCTGGAGTCAGAGAAGCAGCATTGGCATCGTGTTCTTGAACATCTATTAACAAACAATCTTGCTTTTAGAGGAAGCGTTGAGAAATTATTCCAGCCAAGAAATAGCAATTTTTTGGGCCTTGTACAACTGCTGGGAAAATTTGACATAGTGATGAGTGAACATCTCCGAAGAGTAACTGAAAATGAAATACATGACCACTATTTGGGACCAAGAATTCAAAATGAACTGATCATGGTAATGAGCGATAAAGTGAAAGACAAAATTGTTTCATTGGTTACTTTGGCAAAATATTTTGCCATAATTCTAGATTGCACTCTGGACATAAGTCATTAAGAACAGATGTCAGTAGTAGTGAGATTTGTCGACATTAGTGATTCAGCACAGATTACAGTTAAGGAATCATTTATCACATTTTTAGAAATAGAGGCACTACAGGTTTTGGACTTCTTCAAGCTCTCCTTGATGAACTAAAACGAATGGGATTGTCCGTAATGAACATTAGAGGACAAGGCTATGATAATGGCGCCAATATGAGAGGATGCATTTCTGGCATGCAAGCCAGATTGCTGGCAGAAAATCCACGAGCCTTTTTTGTTCCGTGTGCATGCCACAGCCTTAATTTGATTTTGTGTGATATGGCCAAGTCTTCTGTAAAAGCTATTTCTTTTTTTGGCTTGCTGCAATGCATTTATGTGCTCTTCTCAGCTTCCACTCAGCGATGGCAAATATTCAAAGCACATGTCAATGGTATTACTGTTAAGCCTCTATCTGAGACACGCTGGGAAAGCAGAGCAGAAAGTGCAAAAACATTGCAATATCAATCTGAGGAAGTTTACGAAGCACTGGTTGCTATTTTGGAAGAAGCTAGAGATCCAAAAGCTAAAGTGAAGCACAGTCATTGGCCTCTGAAATATCCAGCTTCAAGTTTCTAACATCTGTTGTAATCTGGTATGACATTCTTGTTAAAATCTCAAGTGTAAGCAAAGTAATGCAGAGTCCAATGATGCAGCTTGATTCAACACTTACCTTACACAAGACTTTTTAGTAAAATACAGAGAAAATGGATTCAAAGAAGTACAGTTTACAACAAGAGAGCTTGCACAGGCACTCAGTGTAGAACCAAAATTTCCATGTTCAAACATGACACGAGTTTCAAGGAAAAAATGGCAAGCGGAATATGAAGGAGCAGATGAGCCCATAGAAGATCCAGAAAAGAAATTTGAGGTTGAATATTTTTAATGTTGTGATGGATAAAGTAATATCTGCCATTGATGAAAGGTTTACCTTACTTACTTACTTACGAGTACACCATGAACAGTTTGGATTTTTGTATGACAACTAAATTCAACGAAATAGGAAAATAAGAGCAGCTAATTACAAAGTGCAAGAACCTAGAGAGCCTCCTGAAGCACTGTGATAGTTTTGATTTAAATGGACTTGAACTGTACAAAGAATTGAGTACATTGTTATCAATGTTGCACATGCAAAATTGGTGATGGACATTGTACAGTTTTTTCATACCAGCAAACTTGTTGACATATATCCTATTGTGTACATTGCCACTCGTATTCTACTGACAATTCCTGTAACAGTAGCATCAGGAGAATGGAGTTTCTCAAAACTAAAGCTTATTAAAAACTATCTCCGTTCTACAATGAGTCAGGAACGCTTGACTGGTCTTTCTATTCTTGCAATCGAACAAGACATCACTTTGTCTTTGTCATACGATGACATTAGTACTGATTTTTCAGCCAAAAAAGCCAGAAAGATTGCTTTTAATTAAAAACAAATCCTTGTTTCAATACCTCTTCATAGAAGTTTCCAATAAAATGTTGACAAATTAAAAAAAATTTAAGATTATTTGTATCACTCTGTCAATAAATCAGAATTTTTTTCTCTAGCGCTACTTCTTTAGTGCAAGTATAGTCCATCAGCATTACAGTGTGCTGAATTAGTTTAAATTGTTTTTAATAAAGTGCATGTGGCAAGTTTTCCAGTACTGTAAGCTTATGTTTGTGTTGCTAAAAGCAAGTCAGGCATAGGGGCACCAGTTTAATAATCCTGCGTAGGGCACCATAAATCCTAAGGCTGGCCCACTCGCTACTTCTCAAAAGCATATGGTCAGAACTTTTTACATACTCACAAGCAGGGCTGGCCCCAGACCAAATGGCACCCCAGACGAAGAGTGTCTTTGGTCCCCCCTCCCCATTTGTTAAACTTTTGAATACCATATTTTTATTGCATTTGTTGCCCATTTCAGGACTGCTCTCCTAGAAAGTTTTTAAAATGTGTTAAGCAAAAAAAGTAATAGTTTTCTTTTATATTGTTGCATAGATAGGGATTCAATAGATATCTTTGGCATCTCATCAAATATATCCTTTATTACCTGCTACTTACACTCTTCAAGTCTTAAAACACAGGTACACAATTACACAATAAAACAAGGTTCTCAATTTCGCAGTTGGGCTCTCACTTCACTTTGGTCTTATATCTCATTGACTGAGTGGTGATGCACTGTCCCTTATATACCCACGAATGTATGGCTGAAAACATTCTAGGAAGTTTGAGGAAAATGTCATTCTCAGAAAGTCTGGAAGGTTCCACTAGATTCTACAAAGGTCCAGAACATTCTAGGAGGTTAGTGAAAAATGAATCTACATAGGGAATATCTGACACGTTACTTCAAACATTCTATTTTCCCTTTTGTCACTCACAACGAAAACAGCACCCCCAAGCCTGGTGCCCCCCAAACCTGGCACCCCAGGTGGTCGCCTGGGTCTCCTGCCCCTAAATCCGGCCCTGATCACAGGGGCCAAAATTGGATTATTGGCACTAAAACAGTGAGAGTTGGCACAGCGCTGACTCTGCCTTTGTCCAAGAAAAGCGGCACTGATACCGACCGGCATCACACACTGGCATCCATAGGAATCCAGAGCCTGAGGGAATGTCTACACTACGGGATTAATCCAAATTTATATAATTCGAATTTGGGAAACAGATTGTATAAAGTCGAATGTATGCGGCCACACTAAGCACATTAATTTGGCGGTGTGCATCCAAGTACCGGGGCTAGCGTCAATTTCTGGAGCGTTGCACTGTGGGTAGCTATCCCATAGCTATCCCATAGTTCCCGCAGTCTCCCGCACCCATTGGAATTCTGGGTTGAGATCCCAGTGCCTGATGGGACAAAAAACATTGTCGCAGGTGGTTCTGGGTACAGCCTCACCCCTCCCTCCCTCCCTGCATGAAAGCAACGGATGGCAGACAACCATTTCGCGCCTTTTTTCCTGGGTGAACACTGCAGACTCCATACCACGGCAAGCATGGAGCCCGCTCAGCTCAAGACAGCAGTCATGAACATTGTAAACACCTCGCGCGTTCTCGTGGAGTTTATGCTGAGCCAAGACCAGAAAAACGAGGCGAGGAGGCAGCGGCGGCGGCAGCGCAGCGACAAGCATGATGACGACATGGAGATGGACACAGACACAGAATTCTGTCAAACCGCGGGCCCCGGTGCTTTGGAGATCATGTTGTTAATGGGGCAGGTTCTATCCATGGAACGCTGATTCTGGGCAAGGGAAACAAGCACAGACTGGTGGGACCGCATAGTGTTGCAGGTGTGGGATGATTCCCAGTGGCTGCGGAACTTTCGCATGCGTAAGGCCACTTTCATGGAACTTTGTGACCTGCTGTCCCCTGCCCTGAAATGCCAGAATACCAAGATGAGAGCAGCCCTCACAGCTGAGAAGCGCGTGGCGATAGCCCTGTGGAAGCTTGCAACACCAGACAGCTACCGGTCAGCTGGGAATCAATTTGGAGTGGGCAAATCTACTGTGGGGGCTGCTATGATGCAAGTAGCTAAAGCAATCACTCAGGTGCTGCTACGAAAGGTAGTGACTCTGGGAAATGTGCAGGCCATAGTGGATGGCTTTGCTGCAATGGGATTCCCTAACTGTGGGTGGGGCGATAGATGGAACCCATATCCCTATCTTGGCACCGGAGCACCAGGGTATCCAGTACATAAACCGCAAGGGGTACTTTTCAATGGTGCTGCAAGCACTTGTGGATCACAAGGGACGTTTCACCAACATCAACGTGGGCTGGCCGGGAAGGGTTCATGACGCTTGCGTCTTCAGGAACACTACTCTGTTTAAAGGGCTGCAGCAAGGGACTTACTTTCCGGACCAGAAAATAACCGTTGGGGATGTTGAAATGCCAATAGTTATTCTTGGGGACCCAGCCTACCCCTTAATGCCATGGCTCATGAAGCCATACACAGGCAGCCTGGACAGGAGTCAGGAGCTGTTCAACTACAGGCTGAGCAAGTGCAGAATGGTGGTAGAATGTGCATTTGGCCGTTTAAAAGGTCGCTGGCGATCGTTATTGACTCGCTCAGACCTCAGCCAAACCAATCTCCCCATTGTTATTTCTGCTTGCTGCGTGCTCCACAATCTCTGTGAAAGTAAGGGGGAGACCTTTATGGCGAGGTGGGAGGCTGAGGCAAATCGCCTGGCTGCTGATTACGCGCAGCCAGACACCAGGGCGATTAGAAGAGCACACCAGGAAGCGCTGTGCATCAGAGAAGCTTTGAAAACCAGTTTCATGACTGGCCAGGCTACAGTGTGAAATATCTGTTTGTTTCTCCTTCATGAAAACCCGCCCCCTTTATTGACTCATTCTCTGTAAGGAACCCACCCTCCTCCTTCCCCCCAGCTTGCTTTCAAACCAAATAAAGTCACTATCATTTAAAAATCATTTATTCTTTATTAATAGATTATAAAAAGAGGGAGGGAACCCGGGTGGGGTTTGGGAGGAGGATCGGTGGGAAGGAAAAGGCCACTAAAAAAAGGTTAAAAAAATGACAGCCTTTTGCTTGGGCTGTCCACTGGGGTGGAATGGGAAGGTGTATGGAGCCTCCCCCCCCCGCGTTCTTACACGTCTGGGTGAGGAGGATATGGAACATGGGGAGGAGGGAGGGAGGTTATACAGGGGCTGTAGCGGCACTCTGTTTTCCTGCAGCCATTCCTGAAGCTCCACCTGACGCCGGAGCATGTCTGTTTGCTTACGCAGCAGCCACAGCGTTGCATCCTGCCTCCTCTGATCTTCCTGCCACCACCTCTCATCTCGAGCGTCTCTCCTCTCCTCACGTTGGTCCCTCATGTCCTCACGTTGGTCCCTCCTGTCCTCACGTTCACTGGCTTCTTTCCTATACTTTGAAACCGTGTCCTTCCACTCATTCAGATGAGCTCTGTCACTGCGGGTGGATTCCATGATTTCTGCAAACATCTCGTCTCGCGTCTTCTTTTTCCGACGCCTTATCTGTGATAGCCTTTGGGACGGAGGAGGGAGGCTTGAAGAATTTGCAACTGCTGTAGGGAGGGGAAAAAAGAGAATTTTTTAAAAAGATACATTTTGCAGAACAATGCTTATACTCTTTCATGGTGACCAACACTATTCACATTACATAGCACATGTGATTTCGGTGCAAGGTCGCATTTTGCTTCTTAATACTGAGTGCCTGTGGCTTTGCTGCTAGAGATCACAGGTCCGGGCAACAGAATTCAGCTTGCATGCGGCCATGGTAAGCCATTGTCTTTCGGCTTCTGCGCCCTCCTTTCCCACATACCAAGCAAAGCCCGTTGAGTGCTGCAGTTTTCCTGTTAACATTCAGCAGCAGCAGAAAACAAACTAACCACCCCCCCCCCCCCCATCCAATTCTCTGGATGATCGCTTTATCCCTCCCCGCACCGCGTGGCTGGTATCAGGGAAGATCCCTGCAGGAACCAAACTAACCCCCCCGCACTCCCCCTCCCGCCATGAATTCTCTGGGATGATCGCTGTATCCCTCCTCCCACCACGTGGCTGGTATCAGGGAAGATACCTGCAGGAACCAAACTAACCCCCCTGGCCCCCCCGCTATGAATTCTCTGGGATGATCACTGTACACCTCCCCCCACTGCGTGGCTGGTAACAGGGAAGATCCCTGCTAGCCAAACGTGAAAAGCTCAGGGCCAATTTCCCCCCCTGCGCTTGGCTAACTGCAGGGAAGGATTTCTTTTCAGCCACAGGCAAACAGCCCAGTAGGAACGGCCACCTCTGTCCCCTTAATTAAGTTCCCGTATTTCAACCAGGTTACCATGAGCGATATCACTCTCCTGAGGATTACACAGCAAGATAAAGAACGGATGTTGCTTGAATGCCAGCAAACACCGGGACCATACGCTGCCAGGCTTTGTCAGCCAATGATACCAGATTACTTGCTGCAAGCATGGCGTGGTCAAGTGTCCTACCATGGAGGACAGAATAAGGCTGCACTGCCCAGAAACCTTGTGGCAAGGCTTTTGGGGTACCTCCAGGAGAGCTTCATGGAGATGTCCCTGGAGGATTTCTGCTCCATCCCCCGACACGTTAACAGACTTTTCCAGTAGCTGTACTGGCCGCGAATGCATCCCAAGTCCTCAGGGCAAAGTAATCATTAAAAAACGCTTGCTTTTAAAACAAATTTTATATTTTAAAAGGTAAACTCACCTGAGGTCCCTTCCATGGGGTCATGGTCTTGGATACTGGCTTGGGAGGGTTGGGAGGGTACTTCAGTCAGGCTGAGAAAAAGATCCTGGCTTTTGGGGAGAACGGAGTGCTGGGTGCTCTCTGCAAGCTCATCCTCCTCCTCCTCCTCTTCCCCATCTGCAGAATCCTCAGGTGTAGCTGATGAGACTATCCCCGCCTCAGAATCCACGGTCACAGGTGGGGTAGTGGTGGCGGCCCCCCCCCCTAGAATTGCATGCAGCTCGGCGTAGAAGCGGCATGTCCGCGGCTCTGACCCGGAGCGACCGTTTGCCTCCTTTGTTTTTTGATAGGCTTGTCTGAGCTCCTTGACTTTCACGTGGCACTGATCTGAGTCCCTATTGTGACCTCTCTCCATCATGCCCTTGGAGATTTTTTCAAAAGTTTTGGCATTTCGTCTTTTAGAACGAAGTTCTGCTAGAACTGAATCCTCTCCCCATATAGCGATCAGATCCAGTACCTCCCGTACGGTCCATGCTGGTGCTCTTTTTCGATTATCGGACTGCATGGTTACTTGTGCTGATGAGCTATCTGTGGTCACCTGTGCTCTCCACGCTGGGCAAACAGGAAATGAAATTCAAATATTCGCGGGGCTTTTCCTGTCTACCTGGCCAGTGCATCCGAGTTCAGATTGCTGTCCAGAGCGGTCACAATGGTGCACTGTGGGATAGCTCCCGGAGGCCAATACCATCGAATTGCGGCCACACTAACCCTAATTCGAAATGCTAAAATCGATTTTGGCGCTACTCCGCTCGTCAGGGTGGAGTACAGAAATTGATTTAAAGAGCCCTTTATTTCGAATTAAATGGCGTCGTTGTGTGGATGGGTGCAGGGTTAATTCGAATTAACGCTGCTAAATCCGAAATAAAGTCGTAGTGTAGACCAGGCCTGAGGCACAACTCTGCTGCAAAAACTAGGCTCCAGCCAGGGCCGGCTCCAGGCACCAGCTTAACAAGCAGGTGCTTGGGGAGGCCAAGGGAGAGGGGCGGCACCTGCGGCAATTCGGGGACAGCAGGTCTCTCACTCCCTCTGGGAGCGAAGGACCTGCCGCCGAACTGCTGCCGCCGATCGCGGCTTTTGTTGTTGTTGTTGTTACTTGGGCGGCAGAAATGCTGGAGCCGACCCTGGCTCCAGCATCTGGACCCCCCGAAGGTTGGTCACCACTAGCCCAGAAATTGTACCATCAAATAGGGACCAAGCCTTGCTCCTGCCGTTCCATGCTATATCCGGACCCCAACTAGCCTGGTGCAAGAAAACGGAAGTCTTCAAGGCGGCCCCTGTATACTCCTGAGATCCAGCGAACGCTGAGTGTATCCCGCCCCCGGTTTACTGCCTAACCCAGTGCCGACGCCCCTTCTCCTAGCCCGCCGGTGAAAGCCGATCGCACGTTCCCCGGGTGGTTGCGGCCCCCGTCTGGGTGGCTGAAGAAGCGGCCAGCAAGCTGCAGGGACGCCTGGCGGGCCGGACTGCGGGCAGTGCAACTTGCAGGGCGGGGCCCCAGAGGGACAGGTTGGAGCTGGCTGCAGGTGCCAGGTGCGGTGCTGACACGGCGGCCGGGCCTGGGCCGCCTCGGGCTCTGGAGCTGGGCGCAAGGGGAGAGGCTGGGGCAGAGCGTCCGGCTGCAGCTTGACCCAATCCCAGGGAAGACCCAGAGGAGCGGCGGCGAGAGCTTAAGCCGCTCCTCCCGCAGCGCGCCGCTCCACCGCGTCCCGGGCAGGGGCAGGCGCTGCCAAGACTCGGGGGCTGGGGACGCCTCGGGGCAAAGGGAGCTGGGCGGGGGCGGGTCCTGGGCGGACCCGGGCGGGGTCCCCAAGACCCTCTCACCGGCCTGTGCAGACACTGGGCTGGGCTGCCGCTGGGCACCGGCTGGCTCCGCGGGACCAGAGGAGCGTCTCGCAAGCTGGAGCTGGGGCCGTCGGGCCAAGCAGCTCCGGGAGCAGCCAAGCGCCCGCTCCTCGCCTGGCGGCCCCGGCGCTCCCCCGGCAACTGCAGCAGGCCAGAGCCGGGGGCCCGGAGAGAACCAGCGGGTAAGTGGCTGCACGCCGTGCCAGATGCGGTCCCGGGGATGGGGTGGCTCCGGAGCGCCCTGGGTGCGGGGTCTGACTGCGGGGGCTCCCCTGGGGCAGCGGGAATGGCAGAGGGCGCAGTGCCGGGGAAGGGAGGCTGGGGGCGCTGGAGTGGCTGGGTCCGGGAGCAGAGCCGCCGCTCTCTCAGGTCTGCCACGGCTCATGCCTGGCCCAGCCGGGGCTGTGCTCAGAGGGCCCCCTCAGGGATGTGAACGTGTAAGGAGAATTGAAGTCCTAGCTTTCCCCTCTCAGGAAAAGCCCCCCAGGAGATTAAGGCACGGGGGACCCCACCCAAGGATTCCTGCATCCATCTGATGAAGCAAGAGCAGATCTTTTAGAAGACATCAACCTGGATTTAAAGCCACCCAGGGATAGACATTTTACCCCATCCCTTGGTAATCGTTTCTAATTGTTTATCACTAGCACTGGTCAAAAACTTCTCAACAAAACTTTCTTCCATCAAAAAATGCGGTTTTGTCTAAACCAAAATGTTTCATGAAAGCAGATTGCTTTAAATTTAAATGTTGTCAGGAGGGTTTCTAAGGTCTGGTATAAAAATTCTGATCAGAGAGGGATTGCGACCTACACCAGAATAGCCACGAGGGAGGGGGCTGCCTACAATGACATGTAGCTGATCTGCTAGAGCTAGCAGCAAATATCACCAATGACTGGTGATGGGACATTAGATGGGGAAAGCTCTGAATGACTGAAGAAAATGTTTACCACCTCTCTGGCTGGTGGGTCTTGTTCACATGCTCTGGATCTAACTGATCACCATATTTGGGGCCAGGAAGGAATTTCCCCCACCTCAGATTGGCAGAGACCCTGGGGTTATTTCCCCTTCCTCTGCAGCATGTGGCATGGATCACTCACCGGTTTAAATTAGTGTAAATGGTGGAGTCTCCATAACTTGAATTCTTTCAACCATGATTTGAGGACTTCAGTAACTCAGCCAGAGGTTCTGGGTCTATTACAGGAGCCAGTAGGCAAGGTTCTGTGGTTTGCGAGGTGCAGGTCAGACTAGATGATCACAATGGTTCCTTCTGACCTTAAAGTCTCTGAGTCAAGGTTAGGGTTCAGCAGGTTATAGTCAATCTTTCTCTCAATCTCTTATCTGGGAGCTGGAGCTGATCCACGTTGTATAAATAATTAAATATTCTTTGGGGCAGAAAGAGAGACTGACTGGCTAACATTGGCCAAGCAGCTAGTGCCTGCCTCTTCTCACCCTCTTACGACAGTCACATCCTCTTTGGCAGGAGCTAATGGTAACGTTTTCAAAAGTCCATAAGTGATTTAGGCTCAATAGCCCCTTTTACTTTCAATGAAAATTAGACTCGTAAGTGCTGTGTTATAATACAACCATACAGGGTGTTAAACAACCTCTCTTCCGGGCAGGGGCGCTGGAACAATTTGTATCATGGGAGTGCTAAAAGCCATTGAACCAAACTGTAAACCGTGTATATAATGGAAACCACTTCAAGCCAGGCGGTGCGGCAGCAACCCCAGTACCCCTAGTTCCTGCACCTATGCCTCTGGGAACCCAATAGCCAATGTCATTTGGGTCAGATGTCTGCGAAGAGCCATATTGGCTTTTGTCTCCCTGTAACAATGCTGGTTCTGGCGGGACCCAACTGAGCGTGCCAATTCAGGACAAATTGCTCAAACCAGGGCAGTTACAGCCCAAGGCTGGGGTTTTTCCACCTCTAAGGCAAACCAAACCAGCCAGACAAAGAGGACTTTGGTCTCATCCCACTGGCTAACCACAAGTCACACAAGCAATTCCCTTAGACACTCCAGTTTCCCAGTATCACCACCAGTGCCACTCGTTATGGGGACGAATGGTTATGAAAAACCAAACCCCAATAAAAGAAAAAAAAGGTTCTCTCGATCCCAAAGAATCAAGTCCCAGACCCAGGTCAATATACAAATCAGATCTTACCCACAAATCACGCTGTTGCCAATCCTTTAGAATCTAAAAGCTAAAGGTTTATTCATAAAAGGAAAAAGATATAGATGAAAGCCAGAATTGGTTAAATGGAATCAATTACATACAGTAATGGCAAAGTTCTTGGTTCAGGCTTGTAGCAGTGACAGAATAAACTGCAGGTTCAAATCAAGTCTCTGGAGTACATCCCCAGCTGGGAAGGGTCATCAGTCCTTTGTGTAGAGCTTCCATTTGTAGCAAAGTCCCTCCAGAGGTATGAAGCAGGATTGAAGACAAGATGGAGATGAGGCATCAGCCTTTTATAGTCTTTTCCAGGTGTAAGAACACCTCTTTGTTCTTACTGTGGAAAATTACAGCAAAATGGAGTCTGGAGTCACATGGGCAAGTTCCTGCATACTTTGCTGAGTCTCAAGGCATATTTGCCTTCTCTCAATGGGTCCATTGTATAGCTGATGGTCCTTAATGGGCCATCAAGCAGGCTAGGCAGAGCTAACACCAACTTGTCTGGGTTGTCTCCCAGAAGCATAGCATAAGTTTGAATTACAGACAGTATAGAGCCAATATTCATAACTTCAACTACAAAATTGATACACACATATAGACAGCATAATCATAACCAGCAAACCATAACCTTATCTTAGACACCTCATTTGACCCCCTTTATACAAGATTTGGTGCCACTAAGGGACTTTGGTTGCAACAATGTTTTATATGGTCCCAGTTCAAGTCAATAACGTGACACTCCCCACACTCACTCTGACACACACATGCTCAAAATGGCATCTGTGCCAGAGAATTTAAGCTCTACAACACTTTTCTCTGAAATATCAAATCCCACATCCATTGGCCACACTGTCCCCAACCCCCTTTCCCTCCCCTCCCAGACAACTGCCACCACCCCATGTGCTCAAAGTGGCATCTGTGATGGTAGGATTTAAGCTCTGAAATATCAAAACATTCCTTCTCCCTCCCAGTCATCCACCACTCCCCACGCACACACATTCACATACTCAAGCTGGCAGCACCACAGGGGTTAAAAATCAATCACATTGTCATGCACGCATGTGTATGAAAAAGGCAGATACAGAAAGAGAAAATACAATATCAAAAGTACTTTGCTTCTTCCCATTTGAGCAATGCTCTGAGCTTTCATCTGCCTTAGCTTTTCATGCTAAACATTTCTCAAAGTGAGATATTTCAAAATGCATACAGATTAGAAGGCACTCGGTGTCTTTTAAGCAGACTCTCTGCATTTTTAACCCCTTGGGTACTGCAGAAGTCTACTTATTTTGCAGTGCACTTTGTGCTGATCTGCAGATGTTATAAAAAAGGAATTAAGGTGAAGTTAGTGCTCTATTTTGACACAGACATGACAAGGCAAAGCAGGGCTGCCTGGATAGGTGATGTTACTCTCCTGGATGGTCCTTCCAGAGCTGTTGCAGGACTGGTGGGTAACATCACTGCCTATCTTTCTGGTCTGCCCAGTGTCTTTTTTTGAACATGAACCTTCTCTGCCTCTTAGCCTCCAAAAAAAGGACAGCCTGCAGAAGTGCACATGCAATTATTACCCTGCCCCCTGCGGGCTCCCACCCATTCCCACCCACACACCAACCGTAAGCCCACCACCAGTCCGCGATTGGTACAGTGTTCCTGTGCAAAGGAGAAGTAAGGTGGAAAACCTCCACCTCCTTACCGTCTTCAAGCTCATCCCAAACTGGAAAGAGATTAATGGTGTTCCAAACTAGAGGAAGAAGCAATATGTTATCATTATTGCCGTGGAGACCTGAACCAATACAATGACTTTGTTCTGCATTTCCACTTGCCCAACTCCTACACCTGACATGCTGTGCCCTCCCACCCTCTGGACAGGAGCATTATCACCCCCACAATGCTTGGCTAATCTGCAGGTCAAGAAAAGGAAAACACAAGATGAGAGGTTTGGGGACCTCGTGTCTGTATCCCAGAAGAGGGATAAGAAGACCAAGGAGTGAAGGGAAGGTCTCATTGCAGAGAGAGAGACAGAAAGTTGACATAGGACAGCACTGAGAAAGATAGAGACATGCAGAAACAGGTGCTGGAGTTGATGCAGACAGTCCTGTTGGAAAATATTCTGGTGTAATGTTCCTGCCCAGCTCCTCAACCTAGTCATCTCCTGCAGCACATGGGGAACAAAACATATGGGGAGCAACAGTACACTTCCCCAAGTTTCAGCCACAGGCACGTCCCTTCCCACTCCACACACCAAGACCACAAGCACAGAGAACACCTTCACTCATTCAGCCCACCTTCATTCCTGAAGATACAGCTGATGGGTTCTGCCCTAGCCATTCTACACCCCAAGACAAGGGGCAACATGAAAAAACCCTGCACCTGTACATTTGTGACCAGAGGAGCACAAATGTGCACTCTGTACCTTAGGCATGCATGCCTCATCTGCACTGATATGTTCCATAAAGCTTGCACTGTTTCATATTGTGGTTTATGTTCCACTGGTTTTAAGTTTGTCCTGTATATGTTCAGTTTCTCTGAACATGTTCATAGCATTCTGAAAGTCTCTGCACTTCTGCTTTCACCCATTGGCGAGGCTCTCTCCCTGCTCTCACAGATGTTGTGCAAAACACAGCACACAGTGATCACATGATGAGGATTCTGCACAAAAGCCTTCTGTCTCATCACGAGACAACACCATCTCCCTTTCAGCCTTCCAAATGCCCATTCCACTGTCATTCTGCAGCTACTCAGGGTAGAGTTGAACAGCTCCTTTCTCCTGTCCACGTACCTAGTAAAAACTTCATAAGCCAGGAAAGCTGAGAGTAAGATTGGTCTCATAGAACCATAGGGTTAGAAGGGACCACAAGGGTCATCTAGTCTAACCCCCTGCCAAGATGCAGCATTTGTTGTGTCTGAACACCAGATGGCTCCAGCCTCCTTTTGAAAACCTCCAGTGAAGGAGCTTCCACAACCTTGCCATTGTCCTACTCTTTTTACAGTTAGGAAGTTTATCCTGAGATTTAATCTAAATCCGCTATGCTGTAGTTTGAACCCATTGCCTCTTGTCCTGCCCTATATGGCAAAAGAGAACAACTTTTCTCCATCTTTTTTATGGGAACCTTTCAAATATCATATCCCTCCTTAATCTTCTCTTCCAAACTAAACATACGCAGTCACTTCAGCCTTTGCTCATATGACTTGCATTCCATCTCTGTGATCATCTTTGTCGCTCACCTCTGGATCCTTTCCAGTTTCTCTACATCCTATGTACATTGGTGACCAAAATTGGACACTGTACTCCAGCTGAGGCCTAACCAGCGCCGAGGAGAGCAGTACTATCACCTTCCATGACTTGCATGATATGCCTCTGTTAATGCAGCCTAAAATTACATTTGCTTTTTTTGCAATAGCATCGCATTGCTGACTTATGTTGAGGTTGTGATCCACCATAACTCCCAGATCCTTCCTCCATTCTGTCGGTGTGCATTTGGTTTTTCTTCCCTAACTGAAGCACTTTACATTTGTCTTTGTTGAATTTCATTTTTGTTGCCCTATTCAAGCCCTAAATAAATGCAGATATTTCCCGATTAAATCCTCCCCTTGGCTTCTCAATCTTTCTCCCCGCCTTGTCTTCTCTGCTCCACCAGGGCAGGAGCTACCTCCATTGTGTCTTGTACAACACTGAGCACGCAGGAGGTGCTGAGCTAATAATATTAACCATAGCACTACTTGTGGGTGAGAGGGGCAGACCAGATGTCTAGGCTGATTTCTCAGCCTTCCAATGGCCTCTTTTCCCTACTGTTTACAGCTTTGGCCTGGTTCTTGTTTTCAAGAGTCCAGACAACATATCCCACCTCTGTGCAAGTGTTTCACTGTTTCTTTTTCCAGGACCCTTCACCTCACTGATGAAGGCCACAGTGGAGCCCACCCCCTGCTTGGGGGCCATTGCACAGTAGTGTTCAGAGATGGAGTCTGGTAGTGTTATATCCTTGGGGGCAACAGTTTTAGGGAGAAATCACTGGAGACACAGAGAGCTGTAAACCTTGAAAGCAGCCATTTATTGCCACACACTGAACTAACCAAAAACCAGCCAGAACTAGCTGGGTTATCCCTCAATAATCTAACTCAGTTGCCATAGCAACACAAGACTCTATTACCACGACAACCAAATACACAATATATTCCTCCCCCCTTAATAAGAACATCCCCTAAATAAAACAAACACTAAACTAGACGAGGAGGGTAGACTGCCTCCGTTTCCGGCTAAATCCCGGGGATTATTTTGCCCCATAACCATGGGTTCGCCCTAGCTAAAGATCCAGCCATTGAGGAGGCCTTCTTTCTCTAGGTGGATTACGGTGGACTTCTGGTGTTGTTGCACCCGAAAGTGTCTTGGGCGCAGGCCTGACAATGGGCTCAGGGTTCGTAGGGCGAATGGATGAGGATGTGGTATTGCTCGTGCTGGGCAGAGGGGAAAAGTCAGGAACAGGTGACTCTTGTTTCGGTGTCTCGCTGGAAGTGGTGAAGTCAGGCAACTCAACTGAAGCTGTGTCCTGAGGACTGGTATGACCTGGCAACAGCTGATCTACATGTCGCCGCCAGGTGAGATCCTCTGCAGTCTGGACTGTGTAGGAAACAGGCCCTGTTTGAGCGATGATAATGGCAGGGACCCATTTAGCTCCAGAAGTATAATTCCGAGCCAAAACCAGCTGTCCCGGGCTAAAGGCTCGGTCTTTTGCTCTGGGTGCACGCCTGATGACTTGATCTTGCTGCTGACATTGCACAATTTGTCAGGGTTCAGAAGGTTTCAGCAGATCAAAGCAAGTGCGCAGCTGTCGTCCCATCATTAGAAAGGCCGGGGATGCCTTGGTCGTAGCATGAGGTGTGTTTCTGTAGGATAGTAAGAAGGTGTCCAGACGCTTTTGAATGGATAATTGTCCCCTTGCCGATTTCAAAGCTTGTTTAATTGTCTGCACAAATCTTTCAGCTAATCCTTTGGTGGATGGATGATATGGTGCTGAAGTGATGTGGTGTATCCCATTTGCCTTCATAAAATTTTGAAACTCCTGAGAGACGAACTGCGGTCTGTTGTTGCTCACAAGTTGTTCTGGCAGACCGAAACGACTAAAGAGTCCTCATAGTTTTTGGATAGTACTCTCTGCAGTAGTGGACTGCATTATAGAGACTTCTGGCCATTTAGAATGGGCATCTACCACCACCAAGAACATGCTTCCTTCAAGGGGGCCAGCGAAGTCAATGTGAATACGTTGCCATGGGTTTTCAGGCCAGTCCTGTGGGTGTAGGGGTGCTACTGGGGTGCATCCTCACATCCTGACATGACATACAAGCTCTTGCCTTCTCTTCAATAGCACTGTCCAATCCAGGCCACCAAAAATAGCTTTGTCAAATTTCCTTCATGCACACTATTCCACAGTTACCTGAAAGCAGCTGTTCTAACATCTGTGATCTCAGTTATGGTGGGATAATGACACGTCTCCCCCACAACAAACAACCAGATTGGATCAATAACTCCATCCTCCTGGTCATGTAGGTAACAAGGTTGGGTGAGACTGGAGAGGTTCCATGCATCACCAGGTCCATAACTTGGGACAATACTGGGTCAACTCGAGTTGCCTTCTTTACCTGAGTAGCGGTGATGGGTGTATTCTCTACCTGTTCAAAGTAAAAGATTTCCTTCTGGGCAGTTTGACATTTGACTGGCAAAGGCAGCCTTGAGAGACCATCACATTGCCGTGCAGAGTGGATTTCCAATATTTGATTTCATATGTGTCCGCGGAAAGCAACAATGCCCAACGTTGCATATCCAGCTAATGGGGGAATATTGCAGCTAATGGGGGAATGCCTGTGTGAGGTCCAAAAATTGAAGTCAGGGGTTGATGGTCTGTAAGAAGAGTAAACTTCCATCTGAACAGGTACTGATGAAACTTCCGAATTCCGAAAACGATTCCCAAAGCCTCACCTTCGATTTGGACATAGTTAGTTTCTGCTTTGCTTAGAGTACGTGAAGCAAAAGCAATAGGCCTCTATTCTCCCGAAGGCATAATGTGTGACACGACTGCTCCACTCCATAAGGGGATGTATTGCAGGCCAACTGTAGGGGTAAGGATGGATCAAAGTGCCTCAGAACTTCAGAATTTAGCAATGCATCCTTAGCTTTGTTAAATGCAACATCACAGGCTTCAGTCCACTTCCAGGCCTTGTTCTGCCCAAGGAGTTCATGAAGTGGTTTTAGCTGTGTGGCTAACTGTGAGATGAACTATTACAGAAGGTTCAATAGTCCTAGAAACAAATGAAGCAGGCTAATGTTTCGAGGAGGGGGAGCCTCCACAATAGCCTTAATTTTTGCAGGGGCCTTACGAAGACCTGTAGCATCAATGATGTGTCCCAAATATTCAACAGAGGGCTGGAAGAATTCACACTTGTCTTTGCGGACTCGTAGTGCATACTCTTCCAGTCTTTGTAGGGTAGCCTCTAAATTCTAGCAAGAACAAGTACTGATTTTGCCCCAGATCCCTAAGTGGCCCCCTCAAGGATTGAACTCACAACCCTGGGTTTAGCAGGCCAATACTCAAACCACTGAGCTATCTCTCCCCCATCTCTCCTCTGGTCCATAGTTCTCTGGAACAGGGCGGGAGCAGACGTTATTCCAAAGGGTAGGCGAAAGTATCGATAAAGCCCCTTATGCGTCACAATAGTCAACAGCTCTGGGGACTTTTAATTGACGTGCATCTGTAAATATGCTTGACTCAGATCAATCTTACTGAACTTTTGTCCCCCCAGCCAGGCCTGCGAAGAGATCATCGATGCGGGGAAGCAGGTATTGGTCTGCACACAACACTGGGTTGACAGTGACTTTAAAATCACCGCAAATCCGGAGGGAGCCATCTTTCTTCACTATTGGAACAATAGGAGTTGCCCATGGGCTTTGGATAACTGGTATTAGGACTCCATTTGTGACCCTTCACCTCACTGATGAAGAGCTGTAAACCTTGAAAGCAGCCATTTATTGCCACACCCGAACTAACCAAAAACGAGCCAAAACTGGCTGGGCCATCCCCTAATAATCTAACTCGGTTGCCATAGCAATACAAGTCTCTATTACCACGACAGCCAAATACTCAACAGGTAGGCTTGATGGGAACTTAAAAATGGGCTAGTCCAAATATTAGTAAGTGGCCAGTAGGGAACAGTCCTGTGCAGGGCCCAGGGAGGTGGGCTAGATGGGAGCTCAAAGGGCTTCACCATATCTGCTTTTCTGTTATCAAAGGCAATGTTTATTGGTGGAGATTTCAGCTGGTTTACAAAGAACCAATTCCTGATTATTGCTTTCTTGTATTTGGAGGCGGGATGTGTGTCCAGAGCATGCAGCATTGGCCTATCTCTGTCCCCATTGGAAACCAGGTGAAATTCCCATGGACTGCAGTGGGAGGACAGCTAGGCCAATGCTGCGTGCTCTGGAAAATCCCCTCCACAGTTCTCGACATGCTCTGGGTACTTTAGACATAAACATTATAACAATTATTACAATTTATGTAGGGAGAGGTGGGGGAAACTGGGGTCTGGTGAAGATCTCAAGGTTGTAGCATTTGGGTGACAAAGAGGAGGTTGGGCATGTGATGCTTGCAGTGAGTGGGCAGTTGCTGCAGGTTTATCCATAGCTAATAGCAGAGGAGGTGGCCCTGCCTCACTCACCCAGGCAGAGTTCTGCTGAGGACTTAGTCCTGACAAATCTCACCTCCCAGCTTCTTCTTTGATTGACACAAAAGTGAGCTTGACAGAACAGCTGCCATGCAAGGGTTCAGGACCCTGCTCTTTAAGCCAGACCCCATGGGCAGCAGCCTGGGCCATCATACCACACTGACTCATCAAAGTACCAGGGAATTCACAGACATGGGTGGGCCAGCTTTAAGGGTTCCCCAACCTGCTTCCTGATTGGCCACATGTTCTTGACCTTGATTAGCTGTGACTATATATAAACTTCCTTCTTCCTTTCTGGCCTTGTCTGAACAGCAAGACTTGCCTGCTAGTTGCTACTCAGACCCTGCCTGACCCTTGCTGCCTAACCTGATCCTTTCTTGCTGCCTCACCTGACCCCACCAGCTGCCGTGCTGTACTTTCTGCTGGGATTGGGTACCCTGGCTATTGGACCCCTTCTCCAAGGAAAGGGGGCATGGAACCTGCAGGAGCAGCATCACTGGCACCCTCTGGACCATCAAATCCCCAGGAGCAAATCAACCTCTTACAAGCAGAAAACCAAGCCCTACAGGCCACAGCAGACCAGCTCAAGGCAGAAACCCTCATCCTTCAGAAACGGATTACAGAGCTGCAAATGGGAATGCTTTCTCCAGCCCCATCACCTACAGCTTCCTCAGTATCCAAGCCCATGGTGTCTTTCCTGGAGCATTACGATGGTACCTGCAATAAATTTTACAAATCAATGTAGGCTTGTATATATGTTGCAGCCCCATGTCTATGTGAGAGACCAGGCCAAGGAAGGCCTGGTCTTTAATCTCCTCACTGGCAAAGCCCTAGACTGAGTTTCTCCCCTGTTGGAATGGATCATCTTATGTTAGATAGCTGGGACTCCTTCCTGAGGGCTTTAGCAACAATTTTCAATGATTCACATCAGGCCCACACTGCAGAAGCAGCCTTACAGAGGCTCCGTCATGCCTCAGGATAAGCAGCATTGTATTCGGGCTGCTTCCGATGCCTGGCAGCAGATAGGGCTTGGAATGAGCCAGCCCAGCTACATCAATGAGATAAAAGACTAAGTGGCCCACCTGGAGCCCCACACGGGACTCAATGCCATCATTGGACTTGGTATTTGGATTGACATTTGGGTTAGCAGTAATGCGAGAGGACCCATTTTGTGCCCAGGTTCCACCTGAAACCCCCCAGCCTGAGCCCAAGCAGGTGGACACCTTTCTGAATGGGGACACCGGTGGTGAGAAAATTTATGTTTTTACTGTGGCACCATGGGCCATGTGGCATTTGACTATCCAGCCAAAGCCCCAAATCACAC
The DNA here is from genome assembly GCF_013100865.1 of Trachemys scripta elegans. Taxonomy (NCBI): domain Eukaryota; kingdom Metazoa; phylum Chordata; order Testudines; family Emydidae; genus Trachemys; species Trachemys scripta. The sequence goes on from NC_048317.1 coordinate 18,744,128, forward strand.
AGCTTCAGAAAAATGTCCCGGCCCACCCGTGTTCAGGGGGTGGAGCCTGGGTAACATAGGAGACCCCACTCGCCAAGCCCTTCCAGACATCTGCCCCACCTCCTCAAAATAATTCCTTCACTTACAGCTCCCACTACAATTTCAATTTCAGGGCTCCAGACAAGCTTTTCCCCTCCAGTGGCTTTGACTGACCTGGGGCCAGGGCTCATTTCATGTATGCCACTGTAGCCCAAGCACTTGGTTTCCCTGTACAGACAGAGCGCCTCTGATCCTGTCAGTCAGGAAGCCATTGTTCTGGACACTGTACTTGGGGAACACTGTGACATTAGACTCCATATTCTTTATGAAAATATGCTTATGATATGGGTATGACATAATTGAGATGTCCTTTATGCAAGGTGGCTCATGTAAGATATCATTGGAAAGGTTTTGATTTACTGAATGTGATATCCAATTTGTATGCCTGTATCGTTTCTGTATCTGAAATTAGGAATATTGAGTATGTATCTGTATTTCAAATGGGTTACTTTGGGTGTCACCCCCAACTAGCCTTTCAGGTACAACAATGAGAAAGCCAGACAGTGCTAATGGCCCATCAGCAAAGACAATGGACTGTTAAAGAGCTTAGTCTTCCTGTGGACGCTCGAGACAGCCTACGAGCAATGGCTGCCACAGTCATCAGAGACATGGGTCCAAATCACCTGGGACTGGATACCGCTCCTCACCTTTTGGAATGCCAGTGTTTTTCTACTGGAAGACAAAGTGTTCCTGCCTTACACAAGAGCGATATAAGGCAGGGGAGTGACATCATCGTGGTTCTCCTCTACCTCCCCACCCAAAGAGCCACTGAAAAACACCTGGAAGCAAGAACTGAACTGTGGGGAGAAGGGTTGAGCCCAAGCTGGAAGGGTGTCTAGCTTGTGAGTAATAAGACCCGAGGTCTCAAGCTGGAGACTAGTGCAGCAGCCTTTCAAGACTTCCTGTAATCTGCCTGCAACAATATCTAGGGTGAGAAATTACTATTTGTAACCAATTTCTTTAGTGAAACAAGCTTAGTTTGCGTGTTTTGTTTTATTTGCTTAGTGATCTGCTTTGTTCTGTTGGCTATCTCTTTAACCACTTAAAATTCACCTTTTGTAGTTAATAAACTTTATTTCTTGTTTATAATATAATTCCGTTTGTGCCTCCACATTGATGGAGGAGGCAGGTTTCATAATATACCTTTGGAACTGCACTCCAAGGGAGGTGGACACCCGAGTGCTGGGGCAAGTCCCTTAAGCTGAGTTTTCCCAGAGCTGGTCTCAGTGTTTGTGTAGTTCTGCAGTTGGGTGTGGCCCTGACTGTGTGTGTGTGTTGGAGGAGGCTTAATAGCCTGGCTTAGCAAGACAGGTAAAAAGGGTGCCCAGGCTGGCAGAACAGGTGGGCTCAGTGGTATCTCAGCACATCAGGTTGCATCTCAAAAGGGGGAAAAACATCAGAAACATTGTGAACTCCTTCAGTTCAGCCTAATGCAGTCACCACACTTTCTGTGATACATGGAATCCCCTGGCTGGCCAAGTATCTTCTGGTGGCAGCACATTGTGACATTTAACTTGTAGTACTGCTAAACCAGCTGCCTTTTGGCCCTGTGGCCCAGGTTCCTATAATCAGACCCATTTGGGATTCAGGTATGTTGAGGGGTGCATGGGCTTGAGCAGCTGAATGGGCCTCCTTACTTGTAGGGTCAGCCATTTCTCTCCCCATAAGATACCAAGAATTCACAGACGTGTTAAAAAAATGGAATGCAGACACCTTGCCCCACCACTGTGAATATGACTGCCGGATTGATTTGCATCCCCATGCCAAGATATTATTTGGGCAAATATATGTCTGAGCCTGAAATGGTAGCTCTTAAGAACTATATCCATGACAATCTGAAAAAGGATTTAATTCAACAGTCCGTCTCCCCAGCTGGGCCCCTGTCCTCTGTGCGGACTACCATGCCTTAAATAAAATCACTGGTGCAAAATCAATACCCATTACTCTGATTGGCTGGTGACCATATATAAACTTCTTGCTTCCTTTCTAGCCTTGTCTGAGCAACAAGTCATTGCCCTCCATTTGCCGCTTGGACCTTGCTTGACCCACACCCATCCTGTTTTGCTGCCTCACCCCAACCACCAATTGCCTTGCTGTATCTTCCCCTTGGATTGGATATCCTGGCTATTGGACCTCTTGTATGAACTCTGACCACTCTTCTGGACTGCATTTCAACCTGCCTGACACCTGGGCATTGCAGCAGGCGAGACAAGCATGGTGCTCCTGGCTAGGGCAGAATCCTGGACCAAATGTTTCAAAAGTGACCTCTAATTCTAGATGCCCAACTTGAGACCCCTACAGACCTGGTTTTAGAAGTGCTGAGCACCCACATATCCCACTGACTTTGGTTGGGGTTGAAGATGACTAGCACCTCTGAAAATCAGGCTCAGGTCTCAAAAGGGCATCGAATTAATGGCCAGAATGCCAGAGTTTTTTTAAGTTTACCAAAAGCAGGAAACCTGCCAAACAGTCAGTGGGGTCACTGAATGCTCAAGGTGCTAAAGGAGCACTCAAGGAACACAAGGTTATTGCAGAGAAGCTAAATGAATCCTTTGCATCAGTCTTCACTGCAGAGGACATGGGGGAGATCCCCAAACCTGAGCCATTCTTTTTAGGTGACAAATCTGAGGAACTGTCCCAGACTGGGGTGTCTGTAGAGAAGGTTTTGGAACAAATGATCTGTTAAAAATAAGAAGTTACCAGGACCAAAGATATGAAATTGCAAAACTACTGGTATGTAATCTATCGCTTAAATCTGCCTCCGTACCAGATGGATAGTTAAAGTAATGCCATTTAAAAAAAAAAAAAAAGGCTCCATAGATGATCCTGGCAATTATAGCCCACTAAATCTAACTTCACTACCAGGCAAATTTTTGTTGAAACTATAGTAAAGAACAGAATTATCAAACACCTAGCAGGGATAGGCAACCTATGGCATGTGTGCCAAAGGTCGCACGCGAGCTGATTTTCATTGGCACTCACACTGCCCGGGTCCTGGCCACTGGTCTGGGGGGCTCTGCATTTTAATTTAACTTTAAATTTATTTTACATACAACAATAGTTTAGTTATATATTATAGACTTATAGAAAGAGACCTTCTAAAAATGTTAAAATGTATTACTGGCACGCGAAACCTTAAATCAGAGTGAATAAATGAAGACTCGGCACACCACTTCTGAAAGGTTGCCGACCCCTGAGGGATGAACACAATATGTTGGGGAGAGGCAATGTGGCTTTTGTTAAGGGAAATCATGCCTCACCAATCTATTAGCATTCTTTGAGGGGGTCAACCAGGATGTGGACAAGGGTGATCCAGTCAATATAGTCTGCTTGGACTTTCAGAAAGCTTTGACAAGATCCCTCACCAAAGGCTCTTAAGCAAAGTAAGGAGTTCTGAGATAAGAGGGTAGGTCCTCTCCTGAATCAGTAACAGGTTTAAAAGACAAGAGAGAGGCAAATAGCAGCAGGATTCCACAAAGATCTGTAGTGAAATCTATGATGTTCAAGATATGGGGATCGATATGAAAATCCAGAGGTGGATAGGGAATTGGTTAATGGGGAGAATGCAGCGGGTCGTATTAAAGGGTGAATTGTCGGGTTGGAGGGAGGTTACTAGTGGAGTGCCTCAAGGTTCGGTTTTGGGACCCATCTTATTTAATCTATTTATAACTGACCTCGGGACAGATTGCAAGAGTGGGCTGATAAAGTTTGCGGATGATACGAAGGTGGGAGGAGTTGCAAACTCGGAGGAGGATAGGGATACTCTGCAGGGAGACTTGAATGAGCTTGTGAATTGGAGTATTAGAAATAGGATGAAATTTAATAGTAAAAAGTGTAAGGTTATGCACTTGGGGACGAATAATAACAATTTTAGTTACAAGATGGGGACGCATTGGTTAGAAGTAACGGAAGAGGAGAAGGACCTAGGGGTCCTTGTGGACCGCAGGATGACTATGAGTCGGCAATGTGACGTGGCGGTGAAAAAAGCCAATGCGGTCTTGGGATGTATTAGGCGAGGTATATCTAGTAGAGATAGGGAGGTCCTGCTTCCGTTGTATAAGGCACTGGTGAGACCTCATTTGGAGTACTGTGTGCAGTTCTGGTCTCCAATGTTTAAAAAAGATGAACTCAAACTGGAACGGGTGCAGAGAAGGGCGACTAAGATGATCAGAGGAATGGAAAACCTGTCGTATGAAAAGAGATTAGAGGAGCTTGGGTTGTTTAGTCTGACAAAGCGAAGGCTGAGGGGGGATATGATTGCTATCTTTAAATATATCAGAGGGGTTAATACAAGGGAGGGAGAGGAATTATTCCAGTTTAGTACTAATGTGGACACGAGAACGAATGGATACAAACTGGCCGGGGGGAAGTTTAGGCTAGAAATTAGACGAAGGTTTCTGACCATCAGAGGAGTGAAATATTGGAACGGCCTTCCGAGGGAAACGGTGGGGGCAACGGACCTGTCTGGTTTTAAGATTAAGTTGGATAAGTTTATGGAGGGAATGGTTTAATGATAAAACATAGTAGTCAAGGAAAACCAAGCAATGGTACATGAACAACATAATGGCCAACAAGGGTCAGGCTAGAGACTCTTGCCTATATGCTCGGGGTATTACTGATCGCCATATTTGGGGTCGGGAAGGAATTTTCCTCCAGGGTAGATTGGCCGAGCCTCTGGAGGTTTTTCGCCTTCCTCCGCAGCATGGGGCAGGGATCACTAGCAGGAGGGTCTCAGCCGATTGAAGTCACTAAAACACAGGACTGGGGACTTCAACGGTAGAGTACAGGGAAGGGTCTTGCGGCCTGCGGCATGCAGGGGGTCAGACCAGATGATCATAATGGTCCCTTCTGACCTTAATGTCTATGAGTCTATGAGTCTATATTCATAAACAATCTGGAAAAAAGGGTGAACAGTGAGGTGGCAAAGTTTGCTGATGATACAAAATTGCTCAAGATAGTTAAGTCCAAAGCAGACTGCAAAGTGTTACAAAAGGATCTCACAAAACTGGGTGACTGGGCAACAAAATGGCAGATGAAATTAAATGTTGATAAATGTAAAGTAATGCACATTGCAAAACATAATCCCAATTGTACATAAAAAATGATGGGGGTCTAAATTAGATGTTACCATTCAAGAAAGAGATCTTGGAATCATTGTATATAGTCCTCTGTGGAATGGCAGTCAAAAAAGCTAACCATGTTAGGAACCATAGGGAAAGGGATAGATAATAAGACAGAAAATATAATGCCAATATATACATCCATGGTATGCCCACACCTTACGTATTTCATGCAGTTCTATTTGCTCTATCTTTGAAAAGGTTCAGAGAATGGCAACAAAAATGACTAAGGGTGTGGAACAGCTTCCATATGAGGAGAGATTAAAAAGACTGGGACTGTTCAGCTTAGAAAAGAGACGACTACGGCAGGATATGGTAGAAGTCTATAAGATCATGAAGAAAGTGAATTTGAAAGTGTTATTTATCTCTTCACATAACACAAGAATTAGTAACAGATTTATTTGGGCATAAGCTTTCGTGGGTAAAAAAACCCACTTCTTCAGATGCATCCCATGAAAGTTTATGCCCAAATAAATCTGTTAGTCTTTAAGGTGCCACTGGACTCCTTTTTGTTTTTGTGGATACAGACTAACACGGCTACCGCCTAATACTTGACACAAGAATTCATAGAATCATAGACTTTAAGGTCAGAAGGTACCATTATGATTGTCTAGTCTCTTCTCCTGCACAACGCAGGCCACAGAATCTCACCCACCCACTCCTGTATCAAATCCCTAACATATGACTGAGCTATTGAAGTCCTCAAATCATGGTTTAAAGACGTCAAGGTGCAGAGAATCCTCCAGAGGAAGGCGAAAAACCCCCAGGGCCTCTGCCAATCTGCCCTGGAGGAAAATTCCTTCCCAACCCCAAGAATGGCAATCAGCTAAACCCTGAGCATGTGGGCAAGACTCACCAGCCAGACAGCCAGGAAAGAATTCCCTGTAGTAACTCAGATCCCACCCCATCTAACATTCCATCACAGGCCATTGGGCATATTTAACGCTATTAGTCAAAGATCAATTAATTGCCAAAATTAGGCTAGCCCATCCCCTCCATAAATTTATCAAGCTTAGTCTTGAAGCCAGCTATGTCTTTTGCCCCCACTGCTCCCCTTGGAAGGCTGTTCCAGAACTTCACTCCTCTGATGGTTAGAAACTTTCGTCTAATTTCAAGTCTAAACTTCCTGATGGCCAGTTTATATCCATTTGTTCTTGTGTCCACATTGATACTGAGCTTAAATAATTCCTCTCTTTCCCTGATATTTATCCCTCTGATATATTTATAGAGAGCAATCATGTCTCTGCTCAGCCTTCTTTTGGTTAGGCTAAACAAGCCAAGCTCTTTGAGTCTCCTTTCATAAGACAGATGGTCCATTCCTCGGATCATCCTAGTAGCCCTTCTCTGTACCTGTTCCAGTTTGAATTCATCCTTCTTAAACATGGGAGACCAGAACTGCACACAGTATTGCAGATGAGGTCTCACCGGTGCCTTGTAAAACGGTACTAACACCTCCTTATCTCTACTGGAAATACCTCGCCTGATGCATCTCAAGACCGCATTAGCTTTTTTCACAGCCATATCACATTGGCGGCTCATAGTCATCCTGTGATCAACCAATACTCCAAGGTCCTTCTCCTCCTCTGTTACTTCCAACTGATGCGTCCCCAGCTTATAAAAAAAATTCTTGTTATTAGTCCCTAAATGCATGACCTTGCACTTTTCACTATTAAATTTCATCCTATTACTATTACTCCAGTTTACAAGGTCATCCAGATCTTCCTGTATGATATCCCCCAATTAAATTAATAGGCAGCAGGTTTAAAACAAACTAAAGGAAGTCCTTTTCCCAAAAAGCACAGTTAAGCTGTGGAACTCATTGAAATGGGATGTTGTGAAGGCCAAATATATAACTGGGTTAAAAAAAATAGGTAAGTTCATGGAGAATAGGTCTATCAACTGCTATTAGTCAGAATGGTCAGAGACCTCAGGAGGTCATCTAGTCAAAAAAGCTAATGCGGTCTTGGGATGCATCAGGCAAGGTATTTCCAGTAGAGATAAGGAGGTGTTAGTACCGTTTTACAAGGCACTGGTGAGACCTCATCTGCAATCCCATGCTCTGGGTGTCACTAAACCTCCAACTGCCAGATGCTGGGACTGGATGACAGGGGATGGATCACTCAAAATTGCCCTGTTCTTTTCATTCCCTCTGAAGCATCTGGCACAGGCCATTGTCAGAGACAGGATACTGGTCTAGATGGACCATTTGTCTGATCCAGTCTGGCCGTTCTTATGTTCTTAAGGGACCATCATTAGACCATCTAGTGTGACCTCCTGTACATCACAGGCCATTACATTTTACTCAGTTACCCCTGTATTGAGCCAAATAATTTTTGTTTGATTAAAGCATAGCTTTAAAGCACAGCACAGCCTTCAACTACCTGATGGGGGGTTCCAAAGAGGATGGAGCTTGGCTGTTCTCAATGGTGGCAGATGACAGAACAAGGAGCAATGGTCTCAAGTTGCAGTGGGGAAGGTTTAGGTTGGATATCAGGAAAAACTATTTCACTAGGAGGGTGATGAAGCACTGGAATGGGTTACTTAGGGAGGTGGTGGAATCTCCATCCTTAGAGGTTTTTAATGCCCGCCTTGACAAATCCGTGGCTGGGATGATTTAGTTGGTATTGGTCCTGCTTTGAGTAGGGGGTTGGACAGGGCTGCCTGGGGGTGGGGGCAAGTAGGGCAATTTGCCCCCGGCCCCGCAGAGGCCCCCACGAGAGTTTTCAGGGGCCCCCACAAGAGTTTTCGGTGTGTCTGCGGTGGCAGGTCCTTCAGTGCCGCCAAACACACCTGGAGCGAGTGAAGGACCCGCTGCCGAAGACCCGGAGCTTCTTCCGCTCCATTTTTGGTCCAGGCCCCTCTTGAAGGAAGACATGCTTGAGGGCAATATCCAGAGCTCAGTCACAAGAATAATTCAGACACTCACACATGATGTATCAGACAGAATATGCATCACCAAATCTCATCTCATCACCGAGGGCTACAAGAGAAAGAGATAACTGTCTGCAGAGCACTGGTCTACATAGCAGGCAAAGAGATGGAGACAAGTGACAGTGGGAAGACAGAGCAGGTGGAAAAATCCCTCTCAAGAAAGGTGGGGAGATATCTGAGAGGAGTGAGCAAGTGCCCAGCACAGCCAGACTGTTTCTCAGCCTCAGCACTGGAAAGACTGAAATGCAGAGATGTTGGAGAGCAAGTAGCCCCTGCTCCATTGGGGAGATGTAGAAGCAGGTTGTGTAGGAGCCTTGAGGAGCCCAGTGTTAACCTCTCTGCCCAGAGGTGAATTGTCCTAGCTTTCCTGCATGTATTCATTATTCCAAAAGGCTGAATCATTCAGTGACTAATTCTTGGACTTGAGCTTTTTCATGAGCACTTCATCGTGCATATTCTGAATTCAAACCATATTGGTTACTTTTACTGGCTTTGTAGGTCACATGGTCTGTTCTGTTCCCTGAGCCAATAGACATAGCCCTGAAAACTAGGTTTCCATGGTGATCACTCACATTTCTCAGTTTAAAATGGGGTTTCCGCCAATATTTTCTATATTTGCTTTAAATTCTCTCTATGCACCAACACTAATGCCCATACCCTCATTCCCCGGGCTATTCATGGGAAGTGAACACCCCAAGGCTCAGAGGGGAAAGCCAATTCCATTTTTATTTCAGACCAATATTGGCAATGTATTTCTCAGAACAGTTGGCCAACTCTAGCTCTTGAAGGCAGACATGGTTTCTGATGTATAGAGTTTTTGAATTTTCCCTAAGCACCTGACCCACATTGTATCTGTGAGGAGAGCACTGCTCTGGCAACTCTCACCACTTTTCCCATGTGTTTGTCTATCTGTGCTGAGAGCACTGCTATGGTGGGTCCTTACCCATTGTTCACTGCGAGACACCATGTATCGTATCCCCATCCCGAGCATTTGCACAATGCCTGGCACAACTGGGGATCAAGGCCTTTCTTCTTTTCTTCTCTGCAGACATGACTCTGTTCTGCCAGATCTGATTGTGGGCAACGAGGCATGCAGAGATCCCAGGCATGCAGAGTTCCCAGGAAGCCTGAAGAGAGACCCATTTTCTGCAGCTCAGAGCAAACTTGGAACTTTAGAAAACAAATTCATCTTTAGGTGCCTAAACACTTGTAAAAATCTGGCTTTGAGTCCCTCAGCAAAACGCGGCAGCCATAACTACAGTGCAATGGGCTGATGCTGTCTGAGCACAGGCAAAATACTCTCTCTTACTGGACAGTAATTCATTCAAAAAGGCAACATGAATAGTTTCTTTTCCTCTTGGAATCAATGACCATTTCCAGCTTTTGTTCATTATCAAACACAGCCTCTCAATTCTGAGCACATGAAGTAAACAAACTCCTCTAACTGTGACTCAGGGTTATTGTCATGCTATCTATCCAGCTTCCCTTTCGGAGCTGCTTTGGTCAGAATTTGCACCCAATTTTTTCAGTTTTTTCTGTCTTTCTTCCAACTCTAGGACTGGAGTGCACTCACATTTAGCATTCACCACTCCCGCCCTGTTTTTGTGAGGGTATCTACTGCAGTAGCAGATGCTATTATCATTTATATTGGTAAAATACATGGAAGAAACCAGATTCAGCATCTTACTCAGAGAACCCCTAAAAAGTCTCCATGTCTCTCTCTAGCCTACTTTCTGTTAAATACCTACAGCACCCACAAGATGGCACTGTTCCACAACCTCTCTGATAATCTAGTCTGACTTCCACTGTAACACACCAGAGAACCTCACGCAGGGATTTCTCCAGCAAAGGGAATTATTCCTTCCCCACTAGGTAAGTGATACTACAGAGCCCAATAACTGGTGTTTGAACTAGAGAATCTTTTTGAAAGAGATGCCTCATCTCAGTGTAAAGACTCCATTGTGCTCATGAATTTGCTGTGTCTCTCGGAAAGCTGTTCCATTGGTTAATTATCCTCACTATTAAAATATGTGTGTCTTGTTTCCAGTTTTGATTTGTCTAACTTCATCTTCCAGCCATTGCACCATGTTCTACCTTTGTCTGCTAAATGAAGGATCCTCTACTGTCCTATTAGAAACCACCCCATGAAGTCTCCTCCTTTTAATAAGCTAACTGGATTGATCTCCTTAAGAATCTCACTGCAAAGCAGGTTTTCATGATCTTGGATCATTGTTGCAACTCCTCTCAGCCTTCTCCAATGTCTCAACATCCTTTACAAGTGTGGACACAAGAGCGGGACACAGTACTCAAATAATGGACAAGGACAAGTGCAGAGTTCAACAAGGACAAGTGCAGAGTCCTGCACTTAGGACGGAAGAATCCCATGCACTGTTACAGACTAGGGACCGAGTGGCTAGGCAGCAATTCTGCAGAAAAGGACCCAGGGGTTACAGTGGACAAGAAGCTGGATATGAGTCAACAGTGTGCCCTTGTTGCCAAGAAGGCTAACGGCATTTTAGGCTATATAAGTAGGGGCATTGCTAGTGGATCGAGGGACATGATTATTCCCCTCTATTGGACATTGGTGATGCCTCATCTGGAGTACTGTGTCCAGTTTTGGGCCCCACACTACAAGAAGGATGTGGAAAAATTGAAAAGAGTCCAGCGGAGGGCAACAAAAATGATTAGGGGGCTGGAGCACATGACTTATGAGGAGAGGCTGAGGGAACTGGGATTGTTTAGTCTGCAGAAGAGAAGAGTGAGGGGGGATTTGATAGCTGCTTTCAACTACCTGAAAGGGGGTTCCAAAGAGGATGGATCTAGACTGTTCTCAGTGGTACCAGATGACAGAACAAGGAGTAATGGTCTCAAGTTGCAGTGGGGGAGGTTTAGGTTGGATATTAGGAAAAACTTTTTCACTAGGAGGGTGGTGAAGCACTGGAATGGGTTACCTAGGGAGGTGGTGGAATCTCCTTCCTTAGAGGTTTTTAAGGTCAGGCTTGACAAAGCCCTGGCTGGGATGATTTAGTTGGGAATTGGTCCTGCTTTGAGCAGGGGGTTGGACTAGATGACCTCCTGAGGTCCCTTCCAACCCTGATATTCTAAGGCCTGGTCTACACTACGATTTTAGGTCAAATTTAGCAGCGTTACCTCAAATTAAGCCACACGACAAAGCCCTTTTTTTCGACTTAAAGGGCTCTTTAAATCAATTTCTTTACTCCACCTCCGACGAGGGGATTAGCCCTGAAATTGGCCTTGCCGGGTCCAATTTGGGGTGACGTGGACACAATTCGACGGTATTGGCCTCCGGAAGCTATCCCAGAGTGCTCCATTGTGACCACTCTGGACAGCTCTCTCAACTCAGATGCACTGGCCAGGTAGACAGGAATATGCCCGCAAACTTTTGAATCTCATTTCCTGTTTGGCCAGCGTGGCAATCTGCAGGTGAGTGCAGATCTCATCAGCACAGGTAACCGTGATGGAGTCCCAGGATCGCAAAAGAGCTCCAGCATGGACCAAACGGGAGTTACGGGATCTGCTTACCCTATGGGGAGACGAATCCGTGCTAGCTGAATTCCGTTTCAGTAAACAAAATGCCAAAACATTAGAAAAAGTCTCAAAGGGCATGAAGGACAGAGGCCATAACAGGGACGCACAGCAGTGCCGCGTGAAAATTAAGGAGCTAAGGCAAGCCTACCACAAAACCAGAGAGGCAAACGGAAGGTCTGGGGCAGAGCCTCAGACATGCCACGTCTACGCTGAGCTGTATGCCATGCTAGGGGGTGCAGCCACCACTACCCCAACCCTGTGCTTTGATTCCGTCAATGGAGAATCATGCAACACGGAAGCGGGTTTTGGGGACGAGGAAGATGATGATGAAGAGATTGAAGATAGCTCAAAGCAAGGAAGCGGAGAAACCGGTTTCCCCAACAGCCAAGATATGTTTTTCACCTTGGACCTGGAGCCAGTAACCCCCGAACCCACCCCAGGCATGCTCCCAGACCCTGAGGGCAGACAAGGGACCTCTGGTGAGTGTACCTTTGTAAATATTACACATGGTTTAAAAGCAAGTGTGTTTAATGATTAATTTGCCCTGGCATTCGCGGCCAGTACAGCTACTGGAAAAGTCTATGGGGATGGAGCGGAAATCCTCCAGGGACATCTCCATAAAGCTCTTCTGGATGTACTCCCAAAGCCTTTGCATGGTAGGACACTTTACCACGCCAGGCCAGTAGCACGTAGTCTGGAATCATTGCATATCAAAGCATGGCAGCGTATGGTCCCGGTGTTTGCTGGCATTCAAACAACATCCGTTCCTTATCTCTCTATGTTATCCTCAGGAGAGTGATATCATTCATGTTCACCTGGTTGAAATAGGGTGTTTTTATTAAGGGGACATTCAGAGGTGCCCTGTTCCTGCTCGGCTGTTTGGCTGTGGCTGAACAGAAATATTCCCTGCTGTTAGCCACGCAGTGAGGGGATGGGTGAAGTGATCATCCCAGAGAATTGCTTGTGTGCGGGGGTGGGGGGGGTTATTTGGGTTTGTGCTGCATGCTAACCTGCAAACTGCAGCCCCTCCTTTTAAATTGCCAACCCATTTTAAATGGCCAACCCAACGGTCACTTGGTATAGGAAATGAGGGTGCTGCTGTTTGAAACCATTCCCACATGTTATGAAGGTTAAAGACTGTGACTTACCACAGCTGCCTGCAAGCCGAATTCTGTTGCCTGGCACTGCATGAGTGATCTCTCACACCAAACCGGCAGGCCCTCAATATAAGAGGCAAAATGCGACCTTGTAACGAAAGCACATGTGCTGTGTAATGTGAACAGCAAGGTTTAACAGGAAAGAGTGATCCTATTGTTCTCTAAAATGTGTCTTTTTAACTACCAATCTCCCTTTTCCCCCATCAGCTGCAAATGTTTCTCCTTCGCAGAGGCTAGTGAAGATTAGAAGGCGAAAAAATGCACTCGGGATGAAATGTTCTCAGAGCTCCTGCTATCCTCCCACACTGACAGAGCACAGCAGAATGCGTGGAGGCAGACAATGTCAGAATGCAGGAAAGCACAATATGAACGTGAGGAGAGGTGGCGGGCTGAAGAGAGTAAGTGGTGGGCTGAAGAGGATAGGTGGCGTCAGCTTGCAGACAGAAGGCAAGAGTCGATGCTCTGGCTGCTGGAGCATCAAACTGATATGCTCCAGCGTATGGTTGAGCTGCAGGAAAGGCAGCAGGAGCACAGACTGCCGCTACAGCCCCTGCATAACCAACAGCCCTCCTCCCCAAGTTCCATAGCCTCCTCACCCAGACGCCCAAGAACGTGGGGGGGGGGCCCTCCGGCCACTCAGCTCCTCCACCCCAGAGGATTGCCCAAGCAACAGAAGGCTGGCCTTCAATAAGTTTTAAAGTGCAGTGTCTCGTTGTCCTCCCTTCCTCCCCCACCCCACCCGGCACTTCCCTCCTCCCCCACCCCTCCCGGGCTACCTTGGTAGTTATCCCCCTATTTGTGTGATGAATTAATAAAGAATGCATGAATGTGAAGTAACAATTACTTTATTGCCTCTGCAAGTGGTGATCGAAGGGGGGAGGGAAGGCTAGCTAGCTTACAGGGAAGTAGAGTGAGCCAAAGTGGGGGGGGGGGCGTTCATCAAGGAGAAACCAACAGAACTTTCACACCATAGCCTGGCCAGTCATGAAACTGGTTTTCAAAGCTTCTCTGATGCGCACTGCGCCCTGCTGTACTCTTCTAATCGCCCTGGTGTCTGGCTGCACGTAATCAGCGGCCAGGCGATTTGCCTCAACCTCCCACCCCGCCATAAATGTCTCCCCCTTACGCTCACAGATATTGTGGAGCGCACAGCAAGCAGTAATAACAATGGGAATATTGGTTTCGCTGAGGTCTATCCAAGTCCGTAAACTGCACCAGCGCTCTTTTAAACGTCCAAATGCTCATTCTACCACCATTCTGCACTTGCTCAGCCTATAGTTGAACAGGTCCTGACTACTGTCCAGGCTGCCTGTGTATGGGCTTCATGAGCCATGGCATTAAGGGTAGGCTGGGTTCCCAAGGATAACTATAGGCATTTCAACATCCCCAACAGTTATTTTCTGGTCTGGGAAGAAAGTCCCTTCCTGCAGCTTTTGAAACAGACCAGAGTTCCTGAAGACGTGAGCATCATGTACCTTTCCCGGCCATCCCACGTTGATGTTGGTGAAACGTCCCTTGTGATCCACCAGTGCTTGCAGCAGCATTGAAAAGTACCCCTTTCGGTTTATGTACTCGCTGGCTTGGTGCTCTGGTGCCAAGATAAGGATATGGGTTCCATCTATTGCCCCACCACAGTTAGGGAATCCCATTGCAGCAAAGCCATCCACTATGACCTGCACGTTTCCCAGAGTCACTACCCTTGATAACAGCAGCTCTTTGATTGCGTTGGCTACTTGGATCACAGCAGCCCCCACAGTAGATTTGCCCACTCCAAATTGATGCCCGACTGACCGGTAGCTGTCTGGTGTTGCAAGCTTCCACAGGGCTATTGCCACTCTCTTCTCAACTGTGAGGGCTGCTCTCATTTTGGTATTCTGGCGCTTCAGGGCAGGGGAAAGCAAGTCACAAAGTTCCATGAAAGTGCCCTTACGCATGTGAAAGTTTTGCAGCCACTGGGAATCATCCCAGACCTGCAACACTATGCGGTCCCACCAGTCTGTGCTTGTTTCCCAGGCCCAGAATCAGCATTCCACAGCATGAACCTGCCCCATTAACACCATGATGTGCACATTGCCGGGACCCGTACTTTGTGAGAAGTCTGTGTCCATGTCTATTTCCTCATTTCTCTCGTCACCACTCTGCCGTCGCCTCCTCTCCTGGTTTTGCTTTGGGAGGTTCTGGTTCTGCATATACTCCAGGATAATGTGTGTGTTGCTTATAGTGCTTATAATTGCCGTGGTGATCTGCGCAGGCTCCATGATCCCAGTGCTATGGCATCTGGGCTGAAAAAAGGCATGAAATGATTGTCTGCCATTGCTTTCACGGATGGAGGGAGGGAGTGGGTGCCTGATGACACGTACCCAGAATCACCCGCGACACTGTTTTTGCCCCATCAGGCATTGGGATCTCAACCCAGAATTCCAATGGGCGGCAGAGACTGCGGGAACTGTGGGATAGCTACCCACAGTGCAACGCTCCAGAAGTCGACACTAGCCTCGGTACTGTGGATGCAGTCCGCTGATTTAATGCACTTAGAGCATTTTGTGTGGGGACACACACAATCGACTGTATAAAAACAATTTCTAAAAAACCGACTTCTATAAATTCAACCTAATTTCGTAGTGTAGACATACCCTATGATTCTATGTTTCTAATGCTCACACACACTTCCTTACTCTGATTCAACATCCACCTATTTGTATTCCCAAAGATCTCATTAGCCCCTTAGCCACAGCATTGCACTGGGAGTTCATGTGCATTTGGTTATGTACACTGACCCCTAAATCCTTTTCAGTCCTCCTTTCCAGGATACATTCCCCCATCCTGTAAATATGTCCTGCATTCTTTTTTCCTATTGTTGTATGCATGCATGTGTGACCTTGTATTTGTTTTTGTTTTTTTAAACTGCATGGGTTTTTTTCTTCGATAACTGTAGTTTAAGAAAACTAATTTTTAATTCCCCCCCCCCCACAGGTATTGATTTGGCTTTGTGTAGGATTTTTTCCTAATGGGGCTAAAAATATGGGTAAAACTTGTTAGAGATGAAAAATTCACAGGAGAATATTGATTTTAACTGCATGAATATTAAAGGCCCTTAGAACCTGATGTACTTATTTTAAAGTGGGATTCTGCTGGTTATTTTTTTGCACAATATCAGTGGGAGTGACTACTGATTTGTATAAATTGAATGGTATGTCCTTTAAAAAAGGGATGCTAGGGGAAAGGCCCTGCTAAACCATTAGCAAACAGTGAAATGTTTTTACAGATTCGAAGGCTGTGATACTACAGATCAATGGGATTATTCAAAATGCAGAATATTAAGCACGAGCATAAATCTCTGCAGAATTGGGGCCATACATTTCAAGACAGAAAGGGCTATGGCCATCTAGTCTCCCAGCAACCTTCATCCCAGCAACCTTCATCCAGTAATTCCTGCTTTGAGCCCAATACTTTGTGAAGGAGCTAGAGTGGATTTGAGTCTGGATTTTTGACATATTTAGTTGTGATATGATGGATATGGCCTCATTTTACAGCTTATAAAAATGGGTTATCCCTGTTTCATTGTTCCACTTAAATCAGATGGGGTACTGTAAACTGTTAGCGATCATTAAACCCTTAGATTCTTAGTAATAGTTTTATCCATATCATGCAATGACGGCCACACTTAAAGTCTTCTAAAGCAGGGAATGAAAATAAATCTTCTGGGACTCGAGCCTAAGAATTAGGCCTAGGGGCGGCTCCAGGCACCAGCGCAGCAAGCGCGTGCCTGAGGTGGCAAGCCGCGGGGGGCAGCCTGCCGGCTGCCGTGAGCATGGCAGTCAGGCTGCCTTCAGCGGCATGCCTGTGAGAGGTCCGCTGGTCCCGCGGTTTCGGCGGCAATTCGGCAGTGGGTATGCCAAAGGCGTGGGACCGGCGGACCTCACGCAGGCATGCCGCCGAAAGCCACCTGGCTGCTGTGCTTGGGGTGGCAAAATACATAGAGTCGCCCCTGATTAGGCCTCCTCTGTTGATCCTCTGAGGTAATGAGTAATATAAACTTCCTCGTGTGAATACTCGTAGCTTTCTGACGGACACGGCCTGGCGGGGGACGGGTTAGAGTTGCCAGCCTGTTTGCATGTATCTTGGCTAAAATGTTACATATTCAGACGGAAACTGCCCACATTCCAAAGCGATGCACAATAAGCAGCCAATTTTATTTCTGTAGGGAAAATATAGATAAAATTTGGGTAACACTTGGACTATGAGTAAAATTTTCAGAAATGCTTTAGTGAGTTAGGAGCCTAAATCCCATTGAAAGACAATGGGATGCAGGCACATAGGGCCTGATTTGTAAAGGTATTTTGATACCTATAGAAGCAGATAGGTGCGTAGGGCTAGATTCACAAAGAAACAGAGGGTGTGGGAAGTGGCCTGGGGCAGCCGACCCCAATCTGGCTGCATTGCTGCCAGAAATCCAGTCAGTGTCTTGTGGGTGGATTTCCCGCTGACCCAGTAGAGTCGGGTGGGCCCTGGCCCCCCAACCCTCGCCTGGGGTGGTAGTCTCCCCTCGTTAGGCCAAGTGGCCTGCGTTTGTTGGCCATCCACCAGAGCTAGAATGCCCTATCGTCTTGCTGCTCTGCCCTGAGTATAGGCCAGAGTCATAGACTCCTTGCTGTCCCACCCTGCCCGAGGACCTGGGCTAATAACTGTTTGCTGGAACCAGGCTCTGGCACCCCACAACGGAGGGATGGTCCTAGAGTCCAGGCTTCAGCCCAAGCCTGAATGTCGACCCCACAATTAAACAGCCTCGTAGCCCAAGCCCCGTGAGCTCTACCCAGCTGACATGGGTCAGCCATGGGTATTAAGAACATAAGAACAGCCATAGTGGGTCAGACCAATTGTACAGTTAGCCCAGTATCCTATCTTCCGACAGTGGCCAATGCCAGGTGCTTCAGAGGGAATGAACAGAACAGGTAATCATCAAGTGATCCATCCCCTGTCACCCATTCCCAGCTTCTGGCAGACAGAGGCTAGGGACACCATCCCTGCCCATTCTGGCTAATAGCCACTGATGGACCTATCCTCCATGAATCTATCTAGTTCTTTTCTGAACCCTGTTGTGGGTTTGGCCTTCACTCTGCGTTGTGTGAAGAAATACTTCCTTTAGTTTGTTTTAACCCTGCTGCCTATTAATGCCATTGGGTGAGTCCTGGATCTTGTGTTATGTGAAGGAGTAAATAACATTTCCTTATCCACTTTCTCCACAACAGTCAAAATTTTATAGGGCTCTATCATATTTCCCCTTAGCCATCTCTTTTCTGAGCTGAAAAATCCCAGTCTTTTTAATCTCGCCTCATACAAAAGCTGTTCCATAGCCCTAATCATTTTTGTTACCCTTCTCTGTACCTTTTCCAATACTAATATATCTTTCTTGAGGTGGGGCAACCAGATCTGCACACAGTATCCAAGATGTGATCATACCATGGATTTATATATTGGCATTATGATATTTTCTATCTTATTATCTATCACTTTCCTAATGGTTCCTAACATCCTGTTTGCTTTTTTGACTGCGGCTTCATATTCAGTGATGTTTTCAGAGAACTATCCACAGTGACTCCAAGATGTCTTTTGAGTGGTAACAGCTAATTTAGACCCCATCATTTTGAATGTTTAGTAGGGGTTATGTTTTGCAATGTGCATTACTTTGCATTTATCAATGTTGAATTTCATCTGCCATTTTGTTGCCCGTCACACAGTTTTGTGAGATCCCTTTGTAACTCTTCACAATCATCTTTGGACGTAACTATCTTGAGCAATTTTGCATCATCAGCAAACTTTGCCACCTCACTGTTCACCCCTTTTTCCAGATCATTTATGAATATGTTGAACAGCATAGATCTCACTACAGATCCTTGGGGAACTCTGCTACTATTTGCCTCTCTATTGTAAAACTGACCATTTATTCCTACCCTTGTTTCCTGTCTTTTAAACCTGTTACTGATTCATGAGAGGGCCTTCCCTCTTATCCCAGACCTACTTATTTTGCTTAAGAGCCTTTGGTGAGGGACCTTGTTAAAGGCTTCCCAAAAGTCTAAGTACATGATATCCACTGGATCACCCTTGTCTACTTGCTTGTTGACCCCCTCAAAGAATGCTAATAGATTGGTGAGGCATGATTTCCCTTTACAAAAGCTGTGTTGACCCAATAAATCATGTTCATCAATGTATCTGATCATTCTCTTCTTTTCTATAATTTCAATGATTTGCCTGGTACTGAAGTTAGGTTATGACCTGTAATTGCCAGGATCTCCTCTGGAGCCTTTTTAAAAAATTGGTGTTACATTAGCTATCCTCCAGTCATCTGGTACAGAAGTTGATTTAAATGATAGGTTACATACCAGTTAGTAGTTCTGCAATTTCATATTTGAGTTCCTTCAGAACTCTTGGGTGATACCATTTGGTCCTGGTGACTTATTACTTTTAACTTATCAAATAGTGTTGAACTGCAGTATAGACAACCCTTAGGTGTGCCAGTGCTGTTGGGGACTGGAATCAGGGGAATCATGGAGCCTGAGCTAGGTGTTCAGGCTCTGTATACAATGAATGAGGAGAGGTACGTGTCCCAGAATGGGATTCACAAAAAACAGCAACTAGGTTGGGGAGCCACCCAAGCTGGCCAGGGAGAGACACCAAGGCAACAGGTATGTCCTAAGCCTTGCCACTCTCAGAGACTTTGGCACCTAAACCCAGGCTGCAGGAGATGCCTCCCTCTGCTTGGGATTCTCAGCTGCAAACCCATTCCCGGCATTAGGCACCTACTCTGTTTTTGTGGAGGCCTCCCTCCTAACATTTAACCAAGTGTTTAGGGTACCTACTTGGGCTGGGAGAGACCCCCAGTTCAAGCATCCATCCACCTGGGGTGGAGAAGGGGTTTGAACAGAGCTCTACTACTTCTTAGGTGAGGGTGCTAACTACTGGGCTATTATACGCTCCCATGGGCAGAACCTCAGTCTCTCCTGTTGAAGCTATTGATCTGTGGGTAAAGAATTTAAAAAGTCATTGGAAGAGGGTTGGTGTGTGTTCTAATCACAAGGTTACTGAGTCATTCTCATGGTTGCTCTCTCACTTTTTCTCTTTGTGGCCCAATGAGTTTTTCAATTATTTATTCACAGTGGGACAAGTTCCACAGGAGAGACCGAGAGAGCCCCAGCCCTCCCATCAGAATATCCCCTAGCCCAATGGCTAGAGCATTCAGCTGGAAGGTGGCAGAGCCTATTCATAGAATCATAGAATATCAGGGTTGGAAGGGACCTCAGGAGGTCATCTAGTCCAACCCCCTGCTCAAAGCAGGACCAATCCCCAACTAAATCATCCCAGCCAGGGCTTTGTCAAGCCTGACCTTAAAAACCTCTAAGGAAGGAGATTCCACCACCTCCCTAGGTAACCCATTCCAGTGCTTCACCACCCTCCTAGTGAAAAAGTTTTTCCTAATATCCAATCTAAACCTCCCGCACTGCAACTTGAGACCATTACTCCTTGTTCTGTCGTCTGCTACCACTGAGAACAGTCTAGATCCATCCTCTTTGGAACCCCGTTTCAGGTAGTTGAAAGCAGCTATCAAATCCCCCCTCATTCTTCTCTTCTGCAAACTAAACAATCCCAGTTCCCTCAGCCTCTCCTCATAAGTCATGTGCTCCAGCCCCCTAATCATTTTTGTTGCCCTCCGCTGGACTCTTTTCAATTTTTCCACATCCTTCTTGTAGTGTGGGGCCCAAAACTGGACACAGTACTCCAGATGAGGCATCACCAATGTCCAATAGAGGGGAATGATCACGTCCCTCGATCTGCTGGCAATGCCCCTACTTATACAGCCCAAAATGCCGTTAGCCTTCTTGGCAACAAGGGCACACTGTTGACTCATATCCAGCTTCTCATCCACTGTGACCCCTAGGTCCTTTTCTGCAGAACTGCTGCCTAGTCATTTGGTCCTAGTCTGTAGCAGTGCATGGGATTCTTCCATCTTAAGTGCAGGACTCTGCACTTGTCCTTGTTGAACCTCATCAGATTTCTTTTGGCCCAATCCTCTAATTTGTCTAGGTCCCTCTGTATCCTATCCCTACGCTCCAGCGTATTTATCACTCCTCACAGTTTAGTGTCATCTGCAAACTTGCTGAGAGTGCAGTCCACGACATCCTCCAGATAATTAATGAAGATATTGAACAAAACCGGCCCCAGGACCGACCCTTGGGATACTCTTCTTGATACCGACTGCCAACTAGACATGGAGCCATTGATTACTACTCGTTGAGCTTGACGATCTAGCCAGCTTTCTATCCACCTTATAGTCCATTTATCCAGCCCATATTTCTTTAACTTGCTGGCAAGAATACTGTGGGAGACCGTATCAAAAGCTTTGCTAGTCAAAGAATAACACGTCCACTGCTTTCCCCTCATCTACAGAGCCAGTTATCTCATCATAGAAGGCCATTAGGTTAGTCAGACATGACTTGCCCTTGGTGAATCCATGCTGACTGTTCCTGATCACTTTCCTCTCTTCTAAGTGCTTCAGAATTGATTCCTTGAGGACCTGCTCCATAATTTTTCCAGGGACTGAGGTGAGGCTGACTGGTCTATAGTTCCCCGGATCCTCCTTCTTCCCCTTTTTAAAGATGGGCACTACATTAGCCTTTTTCCAGTCATCCGGGACCTCCCCCGATCGCCATGAGTTTTCAAAGATAATGGCCAATGGCTCTGCAATCACATCCACCAACACCTTTAGCACCCTTGGATGCAGCGCATCCCGCCCCATGGATTTGTGCTCGTCCAGCTTTCCTGAACCACTAGTCCTAAACCACTTCTTTCTCCACAGAGGGCTGGTTACCTCCTCCCCATGCTGTGTTGCCCAGTGCAGTAATCTGGGAGCTGACCTTGTTCTTGAAGACAGAAAAAAAAGCATTGAGTACATTAGCTTTTTCCACATTCTCTGTCACTAGGTTGGCTCCCTCATTCAGTAAGGAGCCCACACTTTCCTTGACTTTCTTCTTGTTGCTAACGTACCTGAAGAAACCCTTTTTGTTATTCTTAACATCTCTTGCTAGCTGCAACTCCAAGTGTGATTTGGCCTTCCTGATTTCATTCCTGCATGCCTGAGCAATATTTTTATACTCCTCCCTGGTCATTTGTCCAATCTTCCACTTCTTGTAAGCTTCTTTTTTGTATTTAAGATCACCAAGGATTTCACTGTTAAGCCAAGCTGGTTGCCTGCCATATTCTTTCTACACATCGGGATGGTTTGTTCCTGCAACCTCAATAAGAATTCTTTAAAATACAGACAGCTTTGCTGGACTCCTTTCTCCCTCATGTTATTCTCCCAGGGGATCCTGCCCATCAGTTCCCTGAGGGAGTCAAAGTCTGCTCTTCTGAAGTCCAGGGTCCGTATTCTGCTGCTCTCCTTTCTTCCTTGTATCAGGATCCTGAACTCGACCATCTCATGGTCACTGCCTCCCAGGTTCTCATCCACTTTTGCTTCCCCTATTAATTCTTCCCTGTTTGTGAGCAGCAGGTCAAGAAGAGCTCTGCCCCAGTTGGTTCCTCCAACATTTGCACCAGGAAATTGTCCCCTACACTTTCCAAAGACTTCCTGGATTGTCTGTGCACCGCTGTATTGCTCTCCCAGCAGATATCAGGGCGATTGAAGTCCCCCATGAGAATCAGGGTCTGTGATCTAGTTAGTTGCCTGAAAAAAGCCTCATCCACCTCATCCCGCTGGTCTGGTGGTCTATAGCAGACTCCCACCACGACATCACCCTTGTTGCTCACACTTCTAAACTTAATCCAGAGACTCTCAGGTTTTTCAGCAGTTTCATACTTGAGCTCTGAGCAGTGATACTGCTTTCTTACATACAATGAAACTCCCCCACCTTTTCTGCCCTGCCTGTCCTTCCTGAACAGTTTATATCCATCCATGACAGTACTCCAGTCATGTGAGTTATCCCACCAAGTCTCTGTTATTCCAGTCACATCATAGTTTCTTGACTGTGCCAGGACTTCCAGTTCTCCCTGCTTGTTTCCCAGGCTTCTAGCATTTGTGTATAGGCACTTAAGATAACTCGCCCTTCCCCTCAGGTGGAGGGGGACTTGAACTGGGGCGCCTCCCACATGCCAGGTGAGTATGCTAACCCTGGCGCTAAAAGCTATGCAGGAGGGCTTCCCCCAACCTTCCCTCTTTTATGCTAGTTCACGGATGGGGCTCAATCCAGCAGGTGAGCTTTGAGTACACTGACCAGGTAGGTCCCCCCGCAGGGAGGTTAGGTGGAGGAACGGCTATTGTCCCTCAGTTCATGCATTACACTGGGGTTTAGGCATTCAGGTGCCTGGTGTGCAGCTGCAGGGTGCTTGCTGAGGCAGAAACACAGGCACCTAGGGAAACTTTACTGCAAAGATGTAGGTGCTGAGTGAGTTTAGGCACCTATCAGGTTCAGGAGCAGCTGAGCGGGGGCTTTGTGAAGCCCAGTGGGGCCTGATTCTGGGATTTAGGTGCCTACACTGGCAGTTAGATGCCTAAGTCCCTTTGTGAATCCAGCCTCAAGTGGGGTTTTCAGAAGCGGAGCTGGGCACCAAGGCAATTTTGAAAGTCCCGCTAAGCACCTGTCTCCACCTTTAGATACCTGAATACCTTTGAAAATCTGGCCCTTAGACACTTTTGAAAACATTACCCCTAGAACAGTGGTTCTCAATCTATTTATCATTGTGGGCTGCAGGTTGAGAACCACAGTGCCCCCCCAAAAAAACCCCCACCCACCATCCCCTATGCCCTGAGCACTGGGCATGGGCCAGGCAGCCGGACCATGGACACCGCCATTGGATGCTGGGGGGCCAGACCCCAGAACACTGCCAGGCAGGGCCAGGCAGCAGTCAGACACACACACACCCCACATGGGGACATGCAGCCAGGATCTACGTGCCACGGGGCATGGACAGGCAGCCAGGACCCAGTAAGGGAGGCCAGGAACAGAGACCCATCTAAAAGCTGGGGGTGCTGTAGCACCCTGGCAAACCCCTAGTTCCCTGTGCCCCCCACCCCCTCATTGCCCAGAGCTCCCGCCCACAAACCTACCCACAGACCCACTCTCCTGCCCCCTGTGGCACTCACCAGCCCCCTGCTGGTGGAAGCGCTGGTCAGGCTGCAAGACTCTGTCTCCCCTTCAGCCAGCCCTGCCCCCTGCCAGACCAGAGAGGTACATTTTTGAATTTTTTTAGCATACAGCTGGGCTGCAGCTGTGTGCTAATTGGGCCACATGCAGTCCACAGGCCACAGGTTGAGAACCGCTACCCTGGGAGCTTACATCACTTTTGAAAATGGGACTTAAGCACCTAAGTTTAATTTGGTATAGGCAGGAGAGAATCAGTACAATATGGACTGCCTACACCAAGAAACTCAGTTGTGTATATAAATTAATCCTATATCCGTCAGGCCCTGCTGCTTTGCCTGAGTAGAACTTCTGGATTGCCCCAGGAGTTTCTTCCTGGGTAATATTCTTTCCCTGGCTCTGGGACATTTGAGGTTTTCATTTGGGGACAGTTAGATTGGGTAAGAATTTTGTGCATCACATCAGGATTTTGATTCCCATTTAGGGCATAAAGCTCTAGGGAGCAATATGACAACACTTTGTTGATATGCACTTGGTCGACAGCTCTGCTCTGTATTTTATTTTTCATTGCTGTAATAGAGATTTAGAGTCAGATTGGAAGAATGGCTCTTCCTTATAACAAATGGGAAAGGTCTCTACTGGCCTTATAGAGAAAATAGAGAAAACTCAAGGGTGAGAAATGTTTTGCAATGCTCTGGAACCTGACTGTAGAATATTATTGTCTTTAAGTAATGTTTCTAATCTGTTTTGTTGTTGTAGGTTTTATTTGTGAGTTGGCCTATGAAAGCAGCCCAGCACCCAGGTAAATATGCTTCAGTATGTTTCCCAAACTCTGAAAATGGCAATTTCTGAGTTATCAGTAAGTTCAAAAACTCTTTTAGGTTGAATCTTAGGTCAGTTCTTTAAAATGGGACTTTTAGCAGATGTACAGAAAGCTATTCTTTTGTGGGGTTGTTGTTTTGCTAAATTTCCAGTGAGAGATCTGAAACAATACCAATTCCAATTGCTGAAGCAACACCGTCCTCTAAACAGAAAGCTCCCATTCAAAATAAATCTGTGAGGAACAACAGCTGAAACTTTCTCTTCGAGGAGTCCAGTGTCTCCAGACTCCACTTGGGCACTAGACTCTCTTCTGGCTCAAATTTAGTTTCTCAGTGGAATTTATGGTGTTGGTCTTGTCCTACAATGCCTTAAATGGTTTGGGCCTTAGCCATTTGACAGATGCTTCGCCCCCAGGAAGCTGCATCATTTGTGATCAGCAGAGATGCTTGAGCTGGTTGGTTTCAGAAGGGGACTACTGACAGGACATTTCTCTGAGAAGCTTTCAGCACTGACTGTGCTTCCCATGTGGCCTGCTAGAACCCACATTTGTAAACCTTCATGGCATACAGTAAGGCCACCTATTTTCTTGGTCTTTTCCAGGAGGAACAGGCTGACAAAGTGGGGCTGGTGGTAGGGATTTATTATCTGTGTGGTGGAGCTTCCTGAGAGATAGTAAGGCTCTAGTTATATAGGTAGTCACTTAGTACATCTAAAGAAATACATAAAAAGAGACCTGTGGCTTCATTAATGCCCACAAGGCCCAGTCTGACACTGAGGGCTGTGAACTCTCATGTCACATGATTCCACAGTTCTGGGCTAACACACTCACTTTCTCCCTTTAGATCCATTCAGCAATAACTTGCCATGCCAATGATGAAGTCCTCCTTCTGTTGGGGGAATCATGACTCCACAGCTCATTATAATCATTCACCATCTACTCAGTCATGGACAATTCAGTAACTAAAACATCCTGTGAATTCCAGGTCCACAGCATTGAACTCTGTTAATCAACCAGAAATTGAGGCCAGTGTTCGAAGATGTAATGTACATTTGAGAGAAAGCAAGGATGGTCTGGAGATGCACACACCGATAGAACCCTGCACAAATCACTAAAGAGGGCTCAATATGTGTGTCTGGCAGAAGTTATATCCACAGAAACAAGTCAATCAGTATTATATTGTGCAATATGTACTCTGGGAAGAGAGAGTTCCCTCTTATAAAAGTCATCATGTTCAACTATTAACTGAGGGCAAACTTTTTCTAGGAAAGTTTTGTCCCAGAGATGGGGCCAACATGGCAATGTAAAATGTTCCTCTCTCTGCCTTTCACTCTCCAATGCTGATTCTTGCTACCTGCTGGAGAATTATCTCAAAAAGAAGATGTGGACAAAACAGAAATTAAGACTTTTTGGCCTTTGTCTAGATGAGAAATTGTGAAATAAAAAATGTAATACACACAAAGTCCCACCATTTATAATATAGTCAGTGTTAATATATGGTAGAAATAATATCTCGATGATTAGAACATAAGAACATAATTAGAACGTAATTGCATTAGAACTTGCTGCTTATTAAACTGCGTTACAAAAGATATGTTGAAATAAGCTGCAGGAATCTAGTTTAGAAAAATACAGAAACAGCAACATTCTTAATTGTTTATGGCAGACTAAATTGCAAAGGAAAAATCAGAGAATGGCCCAGTGCAACCATTCAAAAGAGCTTTCTCTCCAGAGCACATCAAATGAGTCACTGAATGCCACTGAAATGCCAGTGGCGTGGGATGAGACCACACTGCTAGGGCTGAAGATCTTACTGGCAGTCGTTCTGTCTGTTATAACTCTGGCAACCATTCTTTCAAATTCCTTTGTAATTATCACCATTTTTCTCACTAGAAAGCTTCATACACCTGCAAATTATCTCATTGGCTCCTTGGCGGTGACTGATCTCTTAGTTTCTATCTTAGTAATGCCAATCAATATTGCTTATACTGTCAGCCACACGTGGACCATTGGTCAAGTTATGTGCGATATCTGGTTATCGTCAGACATCATCTGCTGCACAACCTCAATCCTGCACCTCTGTGTTATTGCACTGGACAGATACTGGGCCATCACAAATGCTTTGGAATATGCAAAATGTCGGACAGCCGGTAGAGCAACCCTCATGATAGCTGTTGTCTGGGTGATCGCTATTTGTATTTCTATGCCACCACTTTTCTGGAGACAGGCAAAAGCTCATGAAGAAATGGCAGACAGTACTGTGAACACTGATCAGATTTCCTACACAATCTATTCACCCTGTGGAGCTTTCTATATCCTGATTGTGCTCCTTGTTATACTGTGTGGGAGAATTTACGTAGCAGCTCGATCCAGGATTCTTAAGCCACCTTCAATATATGGAAAATGATTTACAACAGCCCAACTGATTACTGGCTCCATTGGGTCTTCTCTCTGCTCCATTAACTCTATCCTTCACGAGGGGCATGCTCATTCAGGGGGCTCCCCAGTATTTATCAATCATGTGAAAATCAAACTGGCAGATAGTGTCCTGGAAAGGAAAAGAATTTCTGCTGCAAGAGAAAGGAAAGCCACAAAAACTCTGGGCATTATCCTGGGAGCTTTTATTTTCTGCTGGCTGCCATTCTTTGTTGTGACCCTGGTCCTGCCCATCTGTCAGGATGCCTGCTGGTTTCATCCAATCCTATTGGACTTTTTAAAGTGGCTAGGTTACTTAAACTCGCTTATCAATCCAGTCATATACACTGTTTTTAATGAAGAGTTTAAACAGGCCTTCCAGAAACTAATCCAGTTCAAAAAATGTTCTTAGTCCTGCTACTTTCTTGTTTTGTCATTTGTCCCAGTACATTCCCACAGCCCACCTTGTGGCTTATGTACTCTTAGTCCTGCAGTTTGGACTGACAGCTGTCTCTGATGTTGTGCATGTGACTGAGAATTTCTTGCCAATCATTTTGTATTTATTTTCTGTCTGTGATTATAAATCTTTCAGTAGAACTTGTTTCTGGTCTCTGTAGTGAGCATGTGTACTTACAAAATCAGCAGATGGAGGAAAATTTGTAACAAGTGAGATGGAATGAATAGGAAAGCCAAGTCTCCTGCTATGGTGTGACATGGGTTGCTCAGTTCTGCATTGGCAGTGTGACACAGTGGGAGCAGAAAGATGTGTAGGTAGGAACTCAGTATTTCTTGTGAATATTATTAGCAGAAATTCTGTATTGTGAATGAGTCAGAGAGGGCTGCTGCTGAGGGGAAGGTACATTCACTTTAGAGGCCTTATCCCCAAATTAAATTTTCCCCTGTACATATCCTACCCATTGGAAATCTATAGAACCAGTAACTGTTTTCTGGATAATTGTTCATGATGTTGTGACACTGAACCTGAAAATCAGGATCAGGAAAAGAGCAAAAGGAGCACGACAGTTATGTGGAGCCTGTGCTTGTTTCTCATCATCTCTGTCTTTGAGGGCTGCACATTGTATAAATATAAAAAAAAGAAAGCATCATTTAAAATTATTTTTATATATTTTATCATTGATGGAATCAAAGGTGCAGAAATCCTACAAAAAGAAACAGCATGTGAAAGTATTTTAAATTACATGGTTCTTACTTGTATGTTGTTTTATTTTTTCATGTACATACTGAAGTCAGAAAAAGAGACATGTTGGAGAAGAAAATATAGAGGTGAGGTATGGTGTGGTTGAGCCCCTGGGTTCAATTCCCAGCTCTGCCACAGAATTCCTATGCAATCTTAGTATCAGAGGGGTAGCCGTGTTAGTCTGAATCTGTAAAAAGCAACAGAGGGTCCTGTGGCACCTTTGAGATTAACAGAAGTACTGGGAGCATAAGCTTTCGTGGGTAAGAACCTCACTTCTTCAGATGCAAGTAATGGAAATCTCCAGAGGCAGGTATATATCAGTGTGGAGATAACGAGGTTAGTTCAATCAGGGAGGGTGAGGTGCTCTGCTAGCAGTTGAGGTGTGAACACCAAGGGAGGAGAAACTGTTTCTGTAGTTGGATAGCCATTCACAGTCTTTGTTTAATCCTGATCTGATGGTGTCAAATTTGCAAATGAACTGGAGCTCAGCAGTTTCTCTTTGGAGNCACCTCACCCTCCCTGATTGAACTAACCTCGTTATCTCCACACTGATATATACCTGCCTCTGGAGATTTCCATTACTTGCATCTGAAGAAGTGAGGTTCTTACCCACGAAAGCTTATGCTCCCAGTACTTCTGTTAGTCTCAAAGGTGCCACAGGACCCTCTGTTGCTTTATGCAATCTTAGACAAGTTACTGGAGTCTGTGCCTTAGTTTCCCATTTATGAAGTGGGGCTAACAATACCTCCCTATCTCACAGGGTGCTGTGAGGATACACTCATAAATATTTTTGGAGGGCACTCCGGCTAATAAGAACTTGGATAGCCTTTGGATTTGATTTCATCTCACACTGGTGGAAATCATAGGCCTGATAGGTTTTCAAGTGTGTTTCACTTCTGCCCTGGGAAGCTAACAGCAAGCTTTGCCACCCCAAAAAGTCCTTTTGCCAACTCAGTACAATGCCTAAATACCAAAACAGGGGAAGATGATTGTGCCAGTCTAACAACCAGCTGCTGTTCTTTGTGCTCACCTGGAAAAGTGATTGTTTACTATTGTGGTGCACTATTTAGTTCAATAGCAAACAAACCAGACCCATTCCTTGATTAAGTTACAGGTTAGTGGGAGAAGGGAAGCAAATGGTTTAATATTGCATTTGATAATGGTTTACAATCATACTGAATTTTAGTAAATCATTTGATACGATGTTTCAGGAAATCTTATATGAAAATTAATTTAGATAGTCACAACAGAATGTGAAAGTTCAGATTCAGAACTCCCTTTCCTGGCTCCACCAAAGTTTTACACTAAACATGCTTTTACACAGTTTCACAAATTTCACACTAGACTTCAGAGTGCTTGTTCACGGCACCACTCACAGTACTAGCCGTGGTGAATATGGCCCACCAAACAGTGGCGTAGCCAGGTTCTAAGAGCAGGAGGAGCAAACATGAAAAAGGCGCCCCCCTTGGCTCCTCCTCTAGCCACGCCCCTGGCTCCTCCTCTGGCCACGCCCTCCGCCCCCCCCCCCCGGCTGGCTCCTCGGGCCACACTGCGGCCATGCTGTGCCCCCCCTTGCTTCTCCGGGCGCGCCACCCCTCCCCCCCCCGTGGCTGTAGAGGGAGGCTGGCAGAGGACAGGGAGTTTGAGGGGAGGGATGTAGAGGGAGGGTGGTAGGGGACAGGGGGTTTGAGGGGAGGGATGTAGAGGGAGGGTGGCAGAGGACAGGGGGGGTTGAGGGGAGGTGGAGGGGAGGGATGTAGAGGGAGGGTGGCAGGGCGTACGAGGGAAGGTGAAGGGGAGGATGTGGAGGGAGGGTGGCAGAGGATGGGGTACGAGGGGAGGTGAAGGGGAGGATGTGGAGGGAGGGGAACAGGGGGTTTGACTGGAGGGGAAGATGTAGGGAGGGTGGCAGAGGACGGGATACGAGGGGAGGTGAAGGGGAGGGAAAGGCAGGGGCACGGGGTATGGAGCTTGGGGAAGGGTTACCGGGAATGGGAGTGGGCTGGGGTCCCCGGGGCTCTCTGTGCAGAGGGGGCTGGAGCTGCCCCAGGGACTGGGAGAGCCTGGGAGTCCGCTGCCTGCCCTTCCGCCAGTGCTGTATTATTGCCTAGGCCGACAAAGCCTAGGCCGACAAAGCCTAGGCCTAGGGCGGCAAATTTGCAGGGTCGGAAGCTCCCCTCCGCGCCCTGCCCCCCTGCTCCAGCTCACCTCCGCCTCCTCTGTAAGCGCGCCGCCCTGTCCTGTTTCTTTCCCCTCTCAGCGATTGCGCCGCGAAACAGCTGTTTTGCGGGCCAGGGAGGGAGGGGGAGGAAGGGGAACACCGCGCGCTGGGGGAAGAGGTGGGGCCGGGGGCAGGGATTTGAGGAAGGGATCCAATAGGGGAAGGGAGGGGGCGGAGTTGGGGCGGGGACTTTGGGGAGGGGGTTGGAATGGGGGCAGGAAAAGGTGGAGTTGGGGCGGGGCCAGGGCAGCAATTATTTCCCGGCCTAGGGGCGGCAAAATTATTAATCCGCCACTGTCTTCTGCTGCTTCTTTCCGGGGCCCGGCCCAGCCAGCAGCAGAGAGCAAACCCCACCATGGCGAATCTCCCGGCAGCCCCGATCACACGGCAAATCGGTAGCCAAGATCGCGCACGGCTCAGCGGCTAGGAGCCGGGGGAGCTGCGAGACACCGCCTGGCGCCTAGTGGTGGACGGAGATGGGCAGAGGATCCTGTTTGGGGCCCTGTTCCGGGAGCACAGAGCCATCGTGGTGTTCGTGCAGGTGAGGGGGGAGCCACTTTTTGTGTCGTCCACAAGTGGCAAGTGGCTCTTGTGCAAGTGGCTCTTGCGTAGCGGGACACCGGGGCATCTCCCCACTCAGTTCCGGTCTCCAAGCCCATATCTTGGGCGGGGGGGGAGAGCAGGCTGGCTGCAAATTGGGGTCCCACAGTGCCCCTCACGCTGTCACTGCCTCGGAGGGGCTCGCCGCATGCAGCACCAGCCCAGGCTCAGCGCTGGCCCTACCCTTGGGGGGTGAGGGCAGAAAGCAGCGAGCTCCGCCAGGCGCGGTCCAAGCGAGCTGCAGCCCGGATCGCCCACTCAGCCCGGGGGTGCTGTCCTGCCCAGAGCTGCTGGCGGAGCCTGGCTGTGGGCGGGTTGCGCTGACAGGCCACGGCGGGAGGGGAAGCGCTTTCCCCTCCTTGGGGGAGTTTTATTCTGGTGAGCAGAGGGTGGCGCCGAGGCTCCTGCTGGGAGTGACCGGCCACGGGTCTGCCCGGTGTGGCTGCCGTGAGGAGGCGGGGGAGACCCTCCCTCCCCCGGGGGCGCCCCAGGAGCAGGAGGCGGGAGGCACTGAGCCGCCCTCGCAGTGGGCTGTGCGTGGAGCTTGCCACAAGCAGCGCAGAGCCGCGGCGTCCGCTCCTCCACCATGCACGGGCTCTGCCGCTGCTTCTGCACCGCAGATCGCTCCAAGGGGCCCGTCCGCCAAACCGTCTGCATCAAAGTTGTCTGTGGGACAGGGGGGAGTTGCGGGCTGCCATGCTGCACCCCCCCTCGCTCCTCCGGCTGTGCCGCCCTCTCCCCATGGCTCCTCCAGGCGTGCTGCCCTCCCTTGCCTGCAGGAGCCCAGCCCAAGCTTCAGAGCGGCGCGTGGGCCCTGCTTTTGGAAAATGTGCTGAGGGGAAGCGGCTGCTTCCCCTGCACCCCACTAGCTACGCTACTGCCACCAAAGGTGAGGGAAATGGGGAGAGAATTGTTCAGTTTCATGAAACAATTATTATTGTGCCATGGCACTGAACACTGGCACCATTTTCCATTTTCAGTGCTGACTTTAGCAGATAACTAACTCCTGAGGGTAACAAAGGCATAGAGAGCACAGCTGCTGCTGGCATCCTGAAGCCACCCAGACCTGTATGCTACTAGCCTGTGCACTGCAGTGGTGCCTGCTGGAGTTATTGTAGACTGGTGTGGGAAGGTATCTTACCACACTCAAAGAAATAAGGCACCATCTCTAGAAACCTTCAGAAAAGGATTACTGAGTTACTCCATGAGAGGTTCACTGAGATCTCTCAGAAGTATTCAAGAGACAACCTGTTTACATAATGAAACTGTTCCATATGGTCTCCCTGCCTAAGTCTATGGGGGAATAAAAAGCAGATGACAACTTCACCTCTCTTTGTTGTACTGCAAACTCTTCTAGTATGACTAAATTAATTAAAAGTTGATAGCTGTGTCCTGTTAAGTTGGAGGCATCATCTGTACATTACTGTAATGGGAAATACAATTACACACTTACCCGAAGTTCCTTCCCCTGCGTCAGGCTTCCCAGGCTGAACTGCCAGGACCTGAAACCCCAGCCAACACCCTCACCCCCCTGCACTCCAACCCTCTGCCCCAGCCATGAGCCCCTGCCACATTCCGCATCCCTTGGCTCCATGCCCACATCACTTCCATATTGGTGCACATAACAAAATTCATTCCGCACATGGACGTAAAAAAGTAGAGGGAACACTGGTCACAGACCCCTGACATGAATAGTGAGGACAAGGAGGAGGATAGGGGACATGCAGCCAGAGGGTCCAGCTATTCTATGAGCCAGGGCCTGTTTGAGACTCCACTGCAGTCCAATTCGTCCTGGCTGTTGAGCCTGGGAAGCTCGATGCAGGGATCTTACCCTAATAATATGATAGATATGAACAATAATGTCAAGTATGATGAAATAATGGATTATGAAGGTAAGCCACGCTGCTTCCCTACAAAACAGGCAGTCCTGCAAAGATACAATACATATGCAACACCAATCATCTGTTATAACCCCGTGTCCATTGGGAGGAAGCACTTTTACTTCTCATACATTTGGGGAAAAGGGAGCTGGGATCTGTGTTAAAAGTATTCAGTCATGCGTGTGACAGGGACAAATGCCCATGCCTGGAAGATTTGTACTGAGAAATCTCCTGCTCACTGTATTGACTCTTTGCAAGTAGCAGGGGAAGTGTCCACATGCAGCAGTTTGTACCTGTACCAAAAGGCAGAGTTGGTACATAACGATTCACTTAATGTTCCCACAACTAAAGTCCTCCATTGTCCTGGATCCAAATGGGTCTCTTGTGGAGCTGTAATGCTCTTAAACTGGCTGGAATGAACCATCCTCTCTCCTTGCTGCGCTAATGCACTTTTCAGGGCTTTGGATCAGACCCCGGAAAGCCATAGTTGGGCTGGGGCACACTGGGTGTCTCCCCGCACCTAATCCGTCCAACTCCCTGGTGAGGCGAAGGGCAAGGCTGTTATTACAAGGATGGACGTGTTAACCTCTGGCCTCCAATTGTTCAGAGGGCGGAGAGAGACAGATTGTTTATTCAGAGCTCCCCTCCACTTGCTTTTCCCCCTCCTTCTGCTGACAATGAGTCCTCCACTGCACCCACCCCACCCCTCGGGTGACCGTGATTTGCTCTGGCTGGGCAGGGCCGGGCCGGCAGAGGGGCTCCTCTCTGCGGAAGCTCCGGTGGGACTGGGCTGGGCCTCACAGCAGCTGGGAGAATAGAATAGCTGGGAAGCAGAGAGGCAGGGCATCTGCCTGAGGAGTGAGTAGGCTGGAGTAGAGGACTCCTGTCAGGAAGCTACTGAGAAGCTGCACAAGGACAGCACTCTGAGAAGGGGCAACTGGACCAACAGGCTGAAAAGCATACTGAAACCAGGGGAGGTAGGAGGGAGTTCAGGGCACGGCAGGAGTCATAGAATCATAGAAGATTAGGGTTGGAAGAGACTTCAGGAGGTCATCTAGTCCAACCCCGTGCTCAAAGCGGGACCAATCCCTAACTAAATCATCCCAGCCAGGAGTCGTTGAGTCCCGATTCTGCCTGTGTGGTTTAAGGGCCCTGAGCTGGAACCCAGTGGCGTGGGCAGGCCTGGGTTCCCCTACCAGCCTATGAGTGACTCGGGGGAGGGGTGTTTCCAGACCCCCTGGGCACTAGGACCACCTGACTCCACCAGGAATAAGGAGAAAACCCACACACCTCAGCAAGACTCAGGCAAGAGGAACTGAATGACCGCCCCCACCGGACCAAGCAAATTCGTGCAACACTCTGCCTGGCCAGAGGTGGCACCATGGCTTCCACAAACCAGCCCACACTGCCTCAGTCCCTTCGCTTTCACAGAGCACTGCTGCCGATCTTTGTCGTACCCCGTCTCCTGCATCCCACGTGCAGTCTGCTCGTAGATGTCTGCATTTCTATGGCTGGTCCATAGCTGTGCTTGTGATTCTCTCCCCCTGCCTCCCCACAGTGATTTCTTTTTATATTAGGACTTGTGCAGCTATGCAAGGAGGAAAGGATTTGATCCCCTTTGCTTATGATTTCTTCGTAGCTACTACCTCTTATGAATTCTGTTGTAAATACGTTTCAGTAGAACTACTCCATTGAGTCAATAGTTTCAAAAGCGCACATCAGAGCAAAAATAATTGCAGGTGCAGTGGAAAGACAGAGATGCTTTAAGTTGGGAGGCATTGGTGCTGTTTTTTCTGA
The DNA here is from genome assembly GCF_013100865.1 of Trachemys scripta elegans. Taxonomy (NCBI): domain Eukaryota; kingdom Metazoa; phylum Chordata; order Testudines; family Emydidae; genus Trachemys; species Trachemys scripta. The sequence goes on from NC_048317.1 coordinate 18,779,026, forward strand.
AACCTGATTACTTTTGAGACATCCCCCTCCTTCTTTTGGCAGAACTGAGAGAGCAAAGGATATCACTGTGCATCTGTGATCACGGTGGAGGTAGAGACCTAAGTCATATTGTCCAGATAACAAAAGTTTATTCGAATTCTGAATATGTGCAATGTAATGGAAATACAGTATCTGTCCACATGACACCGGCTCACTTTTAATAATGCTGAACAGAGCCATGTAATTGCAATTTATTTTAATGTAACATGTTTATTAAAGTAACACAAAAACCTTCCTCAAGAGAAGTAAATCTCCTTAATGAATACAAAAAAGTACCAATTTCTCATCGTCCATCAGGTTAACCCTGCACAGTTTAAATCTATATGAAAAAGTGAATCCCAGTGGTGTCTGTTTTTACTTGTCTAGGGAATGTTTAATTCTGTTTCTTTTCATTCTTTCTTAAAACAACTCCCTCTTTTCCTACACCTTGAGGCTAAGCACCCTGACCTCCACCCTGACTGTTCCCCCACCGGCCCCCTGCTCATATACCACGACCCTGACTCCATGCCCCACCTTCCCCCACAACCCCACCCTGACTGCTCCCCCCATCCCCTCCATCTATATATCACCACCTCGACCCCAGCCCCGTCCCTGTAGACGTCCCCGGGATGTCTGTGACTCCGCATCACAGCGACTAATTTCCTCCCTTGCCTTCTGGTATGCCTCCTCCAGTTCTTTGATTTTTACAAGCCCTTCTCCTCCATGCCCCGAGCAGTCTGGCCATAGATGTCCAAGTTCCTGCAGCTGAAGCGGAGTTGTGACTGCACAACCTCCTCTCCCCACAGACCCAGGAGATCCACCACCTCCCATGTACTCCAGGCAGGAGTGTGTTTGCTGCATGGAGCCAGCATGCTCAGCTGGGCAGTTGCTATGTGAGCTCTCCATACCAAGCAAATAGGAAGAGCAAGTTCAAAATTTCCAGGGCTTTAAAGGGGAAGGAGTGTTCACCTGTGTACCTGACTGCAGGGCAGCGGAGTTCAAAACATTGAGCAGAGTGGTCACAGGGGGCATTGTGGGACACTTCCTGGAGGTCACTTAAGTCGATATAAACAACGCAGTGTCTACACTGTCACTATGTCATCCTAACTACATTGACTTATATATCAGAGGGGTTAATACAAGGGAGGGAGAAGAATTATTCCAGCTTAGTACTAATGTGGACACGAGAACGAATGGATACAAACTGGCCGGGGGGAAGTTCAGGCTTGAAATTAGACGAAGGTTTCTGACCATCAGAGGGGTGAAATATTGGAACGGCCTTCCGAGGGAAACGGTGGGGGCGACGGACCTGTCTGGTTTTAAGATTAAGTTGGATAAGTTTATGGAGGGAATGGTTTAATGGTAAAACATAGTAGCCGAGGAAAACCAAGCAATGGTACATGAATAGTATAATGGCCAACAAGGGTCAGGCTAGAGACTCTTGCCTATATGCTCGGGGTATTACTGATCGCCATATTTGGGGTCGGGAAGGAATTTTCCTCCAGGGTAGATTGGCTGAGCCTCTGGAGGTTTTTCGCCTTCCTCCGCAGCATGGGGCAGGGATCACTAGCAGGAGGGTCTCAGCCGATTGAAGTCACTAAAACACAGGATTGGGGACTTCAACGGCAGAGTCCAGGGAAGGGTCTTGCGGCCTGCAGCATGCAGGGGGTCAGACCAGATGATCATAATGGTCCCTTCTGACCTTAAAGTCTATGAGTCTATGAGTCTATGAGACTTAAGCGCTATGCCTCTCACGGAGGTGGAGTAAGTAAGTCGACATATCAGGCAAAGTACATTGGCGGGAGGGATGTTGTAGTGTAGACACTGACATTATTAGGTCAACGTGAGCTGCCTTATGTCGACCTAACTCTGTAGTGTAGACCAAGCCTAAATGTTGCTTTAACATATGTTCTTTATGGATTCCTACTCCCAGTGCAGTAACAAGGGTGAGGCAAGCGAGGCACTTGCCTCGGGCGCCTAAAACTGAGGGGCGCAGAAAGGCCCTAGAGCGTCCCTGCCGGAAGGAAAGCTGCTGCTGCCTTGGCAACAGGACGCCAGCAGGGGGAGGCGGGAGGACGTGCACACGTGCTTCGCAGCCCTTCCCTCCCCCGGCACCCACCTGGAGGAGACGCCGAGGGGGTTTCCAGTGGGAGACATACAGGATCATCTGCAGCCAGTGGACCTCACTCACCTGAGCAGCTGCTGGGGCTTCAGTGAGTGTACTGTTTGACCCTGTGATCCGCCCCCCCCCCCCCCCCCGCCAGCCACCATTCCTGCAAACTGGGCAAGGGGCAGCCCCATCCCCAGTGAGGCAGCAGGGGAGGAAAGAAGGAAGCCACATGTAATGGCAGTCCCCTCCTGCCCCCAGCACCACCACCCCCTCCCAGAGCTCACACCCCCTCTCCGGCCCCCAAACTCTGTCCCAGAGCCTGCACCCAGCCCTCTGCACTCCCTCCCAGAGCCTGCACCCCCACCCTGTGCCCCAGCCCGGAGCCTGCACCCAGCACCCAAACTCCATCCCAGAGCCTGTACCCCAGACTCCCTCCCAGAGCCTGCACCCAGCCCTCCGCACTCCCTCCCAGAGCCTGCACCCCTCCACCTATCCTGCACCCCCACCCTGTGCCCCAGCCCAGAGCCTGCACCCAGCACCCAAACTCCATCCCAGAGCCTGCACCCCAGACTCCATCCCAGAGCCCAACCTCTCAACCATCATACCCCCCAATCCCCTGCCCCAACCCAGGGCCTGCACCCCAGGCCTCCTTCCCTACCCAAACTCCCTCGCAGAACCTTAGGCAGGTGTGGGGCAGAGTTTGGGGGGGGGGGGCTTGGAGCATTCTGGGCACCATCAAAATTTCTACAAACCTGCCACCCTTGATACTTGGGGGGGGGGTGAGGAGGCGAGCGGCGAGTCGATGGATGGAGGGGGGCATCCATTTTCAGTATTTTAATTTTTGGTACTGCATTGATTGACTGCTGTGTGCATTAATATAGTGACCCCCTGGGTCTTTGAATGATGCTTTATACTTGGGGGTGGGGTGAGGAGGTGAGTGACGAGTCGGTGGCTGGAGGTGGGGGAGCAAATCTCCCAGGTTCAAAATCTGGGACTGTGTCTGTTGGTCCTTTTTGCTGCTTTTCTCTGGGCTGGGTGTTGTCCCAATGCTGCAAAGAGGGTATTCCCAAAGGAAGGTGCTTACTTCTAACCCCCTAGGCCGTCAGTATGTCTGCTCTTCTCTAGTCAGACCACTTGACAAGTTTTATTGTCCTTGGTCTGGCTCCCAGACCCTCTCCAAGGGTTGCAGCTGTCTGGAGGTGCCTGCCTTCCACGCCTTCTTCATTCACACCTCATTCATTCAACAGGGCAATTGATTACGAAATGGGGGGAAGATCTTATTCTACTTCTAGCAAAAAGACATTTTTCTTTTACCTTAATTATACTACCTTATACAAAAATGCATAATGCAGAGATTTATCTACAACTGCATTGATTGACTGCTGTGTGCAGTAATATAGTGACCCCCTTGGTCTTTGAATGAGGCTTTATAGTTGGGGGGGGCGAGGGGGCGAGCGGGTGGGCAAGCGGAGGGTGGGCAAAGAGGTGAGCAGTGAGCCAGCAGCGGTTCTAGGGGCGGGCATGGGGGTTTCTGGCAGGGGAGGGAGAAGGTGAAAGGAGGCGAGTGGTGGGTGGGGGACTGACTAGGAGGGATGCAGCAGGCCAGCGGGGGACTAGGGGGTGAAGAGGGGTGTGATGGTGGGGCCGAGCAGGGAGGGGGTGGGTCTTATTTTACTGCTGTGATCTGTTTCAGAGTAGCAGCCGTGTTAGTCTGTATCCGCAAAAAGAAGAACAGGAGTACTTGTGGCACCTTAGAGACTAACAAATTTATTAGAGCATAAGCTTTCGTAGACTACAGCCCACTTCTTCACTGTGACGGGCTGGATCACAGAAACCCCCTTGGGAGCTGCCAACAGATGTGCAAAGACTACCCCTGCTTCTGTTTTTCCTGCCAGCTCAGGACTCCAGCACCCTGTCTTGCTGAGCCAGACACTCCTGTCTGGCTCTAACACAGATCCAGGGTCTGAATCACTTGTCCCAAAGCTGCAGGTTTACCTGAAAACAGCTCGCAGTAGTGTGCTTGTCTTTAGCACTCAGATGCCCAACTCCCAATGGGGTCTAAACCCAGATAAATCTGTTTTACCCTGAATAAAGCTTATGCAGGGCAAACTCATAAATTGTTCGCCCTCTATAACACCGATAGAGAGATATGCACAGTTGTTTGCTCCCCCAGGTATTAATACATACTCTGAGTAAATCACTTCTTATTTAGTAATTTTATTAAATACAGACAGTAGGATTTAAGTGGTTCAAAGTAGTAACAGACAGAACAAAGTAAATCACCAAGCAAAATAAAATAAAAGGCGCAAATCTATGCTTAATCAAACTGAATACAGATAATTTCCTCACCAGTTCCAGAGTGCTCCCTTTTACAGGCTAATCTCCTTTTAGCCTGGGTCCAGCAATCACTCACACCCCCTGTAGTTACTGTCCTTTGTTTCAGTCTCCTTCAGGTATCCGGGGGGGGTGGGGGTGGAGAGGCTCCTTCTTTAGCCTGCTGAAGACCCTAATGGAGGGGTCTCCCACAGGTTTAAATAGACTCTCTCTTGTGGGTGGAGACCCCCCTCCTCCCTCCTATGCAAAGTCCAGCTCCAAGATGGAGTTTTGGAGTCACCTGGGCAAGTCACCTGCCCTGCATGACTCAGTCTTTGCAGGCCGACGCCATTGTCCACATGGCATCTTGCATGTCTCCAGGAAGCCTTCTTATGTGGATTGGAGCATTCCAAGATGCATTGTTCCCCAAGTATCTCCTGATCAGGTACTTAACCTGGCGAATTCCTTCCTAAAGAAGCTGACCAAATGCCTCACAAAGCTTACTTAGAAACCAGGCAAGCATACAGCCCATATTCTTAACCTCGAGTAGAAAATGATATATATGTACAAATAGGATGAATAGATATAGTAGACCATAACCTTTACGGAGATATGTTACATGGCACAGGCAGCACAAAACATATTCCAGTTATGTCATACATACATTTATAAGCACCCCCTCCCCATAAAGCCTTATAGGGTACACTGTCACACCCTCCCCCTGAACTTACTGCCAGAGACTTGGACACTGTCCATGGCGGAGGCAGTACCTGTAAAATTTCTGTTTGTTTCTGGTCATACTTCCTTTCAGTACCTTGAAACCATATGATGTCACCCCTAGGGGTTCTAGCCCGTTTTGGGGTTCCTGGTCCCCAGATGCTTGCAAACAGGTTGGAATGTAGTATTGCTAACAGAATGCAGGCAGCAATATCCGTTAAAGTGGAGGTGTCTTGGCATTTAGCCACCAATGCCATGAGGCAGTGTGCCTCAGTTTCCCCTTCTACACAGCAGCATGGGCCTGTTATGCTTTTGCTGCTTTTTACAGGTATGGGCTGTAAAGTAACATGCTGGTGGGGTTGTCTTGTCACCATCCCCAGCATGTATAACAGCTTATTCCACAAATCAGATATGTTCCACATCTTTAAAGGGTTTACCACTAGTGTGAATTCTTTTGTTTTATCCCATAGGTGAATTAGCAAAAGACACAAGGTTAACAACAAATCTACAGTGGACAGGCTTTGTTCACTCAATTTGACTTGTAAAGACTGAGTCATGCAGGGACATGTGACTTGCCCAGGTGACCCCAGAACTCCATCTTGGAGCTGGACTTTGCATAGGAGGGAGGAGGGGGGGTCTCCACCCACAAGAGAGAGTCTATTTAAATCCGTGGGAGACCCCTCCATTTTGTCTTCAGCTGGCTAAAGAAGAAGCCTCTCCACACCCCCCATGATACTTGAAGGAGACTGAAACAAAGGACAGTAACTATAGGGGGTGTGAGTGATTGCTGGACCCAGGCTAAAAGAAGATTAGCCTGTAAAAGGGAGCACTCTGGAACTGGTGAGGAAAGTATCTGTATTCAGTTTGATTAGGCATAAATTTGCGCATATTATTTTATTTTGCTTGGTGACTTACTTTGTTCTGTCTGTTACTACTTTGAACCACTTAAATCCTACTGTCTGTATTTAATAAAATCACTTCTTATTTAGTAATTTACTCAGAGTATGTATTAATACCTGGGGGAGCAAACAGCTGTGCATATCTCTCTATCGGTGTTATAGAGGGCGAACAATTTATGAGTTTGCCCTGCATAAGCTTTATGCAGGGTAAAATGGATTTATCTGGGTTTAGACCCCATTGGGAGTTGGGCATCTGAGTGCTAAAGACAAGCACACTACTGTGAGCTGTTTTCAGGTAAACTTGCAGCTTTGGGACGCGTGATTCAGACCCTGGATCTGTGTCTGGAGCCAGACAGGAGTGTCTGGCTCAGCAAGACAGGGTGCTGGAGTCCTGAGCTGGCAGGGAAAACAGAAGCAGGGGTAGTCTTTGCACACCGGGTGGCAGCTCCCAAGGGGGTTTCTGTGATTCAACCCGTCACAGTGGCGTATCCGAAGAAGTGGGCTGTAGTCCACGAAAGCTTATGCTCTAATAAATTTGTTAGTCTCTAAGGTGCCACAAGTACTCCTGTTCTTCTTTTTGCTGTGATCTGGTTACCCTATGCGTGCCGTTTCTTCCCCCCACCCCAAACCTTCCCTTTCGTCCCACAGCTGTTTCGGCAGGGCAGCGCTGGGGAAGGAGGGTTTGTTTCCATGGGGCCGGGCAGTGCTGGGGGGGGGGGGGGGGGTTTGTTTCGGGGGGGGGGGGCGGGGGTGGGGGGGGGGGGTGGGGGGGGGCTGGGGGGTGCTGGGGGGGCGCAATTTTATATTCTTGCCTCAGGTGCAAAAATAGTTAGTTCCGGCTCTGCCTACTCCCTATCGTGAATTAATGTGGTATAGGCACATCCTGCCCTGCACCCAGACCTCTAGGGCCAGCTTTTGACGTGGGCAATTGGGGTGAAAGCCCAGTGCAACGTATTGAAGTGGGCACGGTTTGATACCGCCCATTTGACCTAACCTGCCGACCGAGAGCCAGCTGAGCTTATGGAGGCAGCCAGGCAGGCGAGAGACATGCAGCGCTGGAGAGGGCAGACCCAAGCTGCAGCTTGAGTAGGCACTCAGCCAGGTAACTCCTGCAGTGGGAGCAGGGGTGGGTGCCCAGGGCTCCCCTCTCTCCCAGGCCAAAGGGCCCCTTCATTAGAAGCCATGCCTGGAATGGGGCGGGGCTGGAAGAGGCTCCCACTCTGATCTTTGGAATGGGAGGCTGAGGTTCGTGGTGTGTGGGGGGAGGAGGAGGAAGGGTGCGTGTGCCAGCAGCTTGCCTCTATGCAGGTTTTCTGCCACCCCAAGCGGCGAAAAAACCCCAAACCACCCACTAATCGGCGGCACTTCTGCGGCAGCTCAATCGCGCTGCTCCATTCTTCGCTGGAATTCGGCAGCGATTCCTTCACTCCCTCTCTTCCGCGGCACTTCGGCAGCAGCTGAAAGAGGAAGAGAAGGACTGAGGGACCCGCTGCCGACTTGCCGCCGAAGACCCGGATGTGCCGCCCCAACGGCCCTGCCTCTATCTGTCCCACCTGGTGGTTTGGAGCAGCCTCCCTGCTAGCTAGGTTGTGGTGGGGATGTGCCTGCACTATTGTCCCCTAAAAGCCCCACTTGTCCAGGAAAGGGTTTGCTCTTCCTCCCCCACCCCCACCTCCAATCACTGCCAGCAGGTAGGGGAGCGCACACTTAGCTCTGCACAGGTGAGCACCACGCTAACTGCAGCCTGCTCCCATCCCTCCCCTGTAGAGAGGTGACACATGGTGGGGGGGATACAGGGTCACATACCCCCCAGTTTTCTGCCAGGGTGTGCCTGCTGAGCCCCTCTCACCCCACACCCCCGCAGCAATTGCTGGAGCCCAGAACCGGGAGAAGCAAACAAACAGCACATGCACCAAATAGCTGGGAGTTGTAGGGAAGGGCTGCTGGTTTAGCTCAGCAGGGAGAGGTAGGGAAGGAGCAACTGCTTTCCCATAGGGGAACTGAGGGAGGCTGCGGGAGGTGGGGGGACCTTTATATTATGCTTTTCACCCTCCCCTGCTATGAGCAGGTAAGGGTTCTCTCTGCTCCCCTGTCTCAGAAGCTTCACTTGCTTGGTCCCAGGGGCTGCCTCCCCAAAGTCAGGCAGACAGGTGCACAGGAGATAAATGAGTGTGAGATCATAAGAACATAAGAATGGCCATACTGGGTCAGATCAAAGGTCCATCAGCCCAGTAGCCTGTCTACCGACAGTGCCCAGTGCCAGGTGCCCCAGAGGGAGTGAACCTAACAGGTAATGATCAAGTGATCTCTCTCCTGCCATCCATCTCCACCCTCTGACAAACAGAGGCTAGGAACACCATTCCTTACCCATACTGGCTAATAGCATGGACTTAACCTCCATTAATTTATCTAGTTCTCTTTTAAACCCTGTTATAGTCCTAGCCTTCACAACCTCCTCAGGCAAGGAGTTCCACAGGTTGACTGTGCCCGGTGTGCCTCCCCTCCCATTTAAACAGGAGTGGGAATGGGGGCCACAGTGGGTAGGGGACAAGCATGCTGACTCACTGCACTGTTCCCTGTCCCACGGATGTTCCCAACACAGTGATTATGTAGCTTAGTTTTAATGGCAGATTAACCATTAAGTAGGTGGTGCCTGCCTGCTGTGACCTCCTTGAAACCCATCTACTTTTCTTTCAATTCCTGATTGCCTATCCCTAGCCTTAGGCTTTCTTTTTCTAATTGTTTCTATTTCCAGTAGTTCACGGATCGGCAGCCTTTGGCCCACGGCGCACCAGGGAAAGCCCTTGATGGGCCAGGCCGGTTTGTTTACTTGCTGCGTCCACAAGTTCGGCCGATCGCAGCTCCCACTGGCCACGGTTCGCCGTCCCAGGCCAATGGGGGTTGCAGGAAGGGCGGCCAGCACATCCCGCGGCCCGCACTGCTTCCCGCAGCCCCCATTGGCCTGGAGTGGCGAACCGCGGCCAGTGGGAGCTGCGATCGGCCAAACCTGTGCACGCAGCAGGTAAACAAACCGGCATGGCCCACCAGGGGGCTTACCCCTTGGGGAAGGGCCCTGTCTAAGCTGTTGGACAAAGTGCTATGCACATTTCTTTACTACATCAAGAATAAATAAACTCCTTTCTTTACTCCCATCTCTGACTTAATCCCATATCCTGCAAACCTTGTTCATCCTTTGGAAGTCACTGGTGTTCCTGCTGTTAGTGTGAGGACAATGTGTGATTGTGACTTACAGTTTCAGGCCCTTAAACTCTAGTGGGACTAGGCTCTGCCCCCGCCCCGCCCATGCTTCAACCCTGCTTCTCTGCTGGCTTATAAATAGGCTTAGTAGAATTCATTTTTATTTTTTTATTACTTTGATGCGTAATATCAATTGTTTATTTTTAAGCTTTTTTGTATTTGTATAATTTTTAATTTTCACAATTGTGGGAAGTTATGTGGGGAGGTCAGATAATTTTTTAATATCAGTAAAAGTTGAGATTCAAAGAGTTCAAGCTTTAAAGCTGTTAAAACACAAACAGAGAGACAAAGTGGGTGAGGTGATATCTTTAATTGGACCAACTTTGGTTGGTGAAAGAGACAAGTTTATGAGCTCCACAGACCCAGGGAAGAGCTCTGTGGGGTTCGAAAGCTTGTCTCTTTCACCAATCAAAGTTGGTCCAATTAAAGATATTACCTCCCCGACCTTGTGGCTCTCATATCTTGGTACCAACATGGCTACAACAATATCACAAAAACCACTAAGTGTCAATATTGCATATCAAGATATACAAAATAAATATCCTAAAACCAGAGAGGATTTGTTGATTTAACTATTCATTCACTTGTCCATTTGTGACAAGCCCAATTCTAAGGTTTATATCACTGAATTTTGATTCTAACAAGTTCTCAAGCAGCATTTTTCTTGCTTTTCTATCTGTAAATTTCAATTATTACCGATGGAAATATGTTTGTAGATTTGTGTGTGTACAGTAAAATCAACAGCTAATTTTTAAGTTATCTGCAAACAAACCTAGAGTTTTCAGGTGCCTAAGTATCCCCTGGAATCACAGTTACAGAATTTGCCTCCCCCTCTCTCCACTAAAATCTGAAATGGCACCCCGGTGAGCCAAGAATGGCCCGAGGGCTGCAGGAGGGCCATGGGCTCTGGCAAGATGCAGCTCCCATGTGACAGCGTGAAACCCGCGTTGAGCCACATGCTGAGCACCAGGCACCATAAGCTACAGCAGCAGTGCAGAAGTAAGGGTGGCAATGCACCATATACTATGCCACTCTTACTTCTGTGCTGCTGCTGGCGGTGGGGTTGCCTTCAGAGCTGGGCACCTGGCCAGCACCCGCTGGTATCAGGCCACCCTGCCAGTGCTTAATTTGTGCCAGGGCTGAACTCTGGTATTCTTTCAGTACAAATGAAACACTGGGGGAGGCAGTGGAGTCCAGAGGTGATAAGGTGATAAGGTGGGGGGAAGCCCAGGGAGCCCATGGGGGCCAGGAGTGATGGGGGTCACCAAAATACAAGTTCGCCCAGGGTGCCATTTTTCCCTAAGGCTGGCTTTGACTCAACTGGTCAGGCCAGCTGAAACTCACTACCCCCTTGCCATCTTGCTGTTAGGATCAAAGTGAGATATCAGCTAAAACCACCACTTGTGGAAAAATCATGCCAATATTCAGTGCCAGTGCCCTATACGCCATGGAATGGGGCCAAAATGTTATTACTTCATGCAAACGAAAATCCTTCCCTTCCTTGTCCCTGGTGGGCCATACTCACTGTGGCTGGGGCTGAAGAGCAGTGCTGTGCCAAGGCACTCCAAAGCTGGTGTCAATAAGCAAGTCTTATTAAAATGTTTATGGGAATAAGGGAGGGAGTTTTGAAATGTCTTTCCCTTTATGTTGTGACTGTAAATCCATCTGTCTGTTTTTATCAGTAACTTCTGCTGTTGTGGCCTTGCTGGGTGCCCCTCCACACCTGCGGAAAGTCTGAGCCTGAGAAGGAGAAAGAAGAAGACTATGACATGTTCTGTGAGATCCTGTAAGCCAGCACTGCATCAGACCATAAACTAAGGACTTGGAGGGTACACAGCCTGGAGAAGGAAAGAGTGGAGCTCAGAAAGGCCCAAGAGTCCCAGCAGGAAAAGGATAGGGAGATGCACCAGGACATAATGGGTCTTTCCAGGCCACTAACCCAAATTCTGCAGACCTTAGTTGACCTACAGGTCCAGAAATCCCAGGCTCCCCACTCTTTGCACCCTTGGACCAGCTATCTACCACCACCCCTGAACAGCTTCCATATGGTTTCATTGTTATGAGATTTCAGCAAGTTATCAGTCATTGGTAAATTAGATCTGATTCTTCTTCCCATTACCAGCTGTGCTGGAGAAAGGCCATTCTCCAGAGGTGCACTTCGGTAAACCAGTAAAGCTTTATACAAATCACCCCCACTGTCAAAAGTCTTTTTCATAATGTTTTTACTCTCCATATATCCCTCTCCACAAGTCCATTTGATTGGGGGTAATTTGAGCTTGACGTTTTGTGATGAAAACCCCAATCTAGGGCAAAGCGCCTAAAATCTGCACAGGAAATTGCAGCCCATAATCGCTAAAGACTTCATCTGGAATTACACGCCTGGAGAAGATTCCCTTCATGCTGGCTATCACTGACTTATTATTAGTACTGTGCAGTGTGACTATTAAATAATGCTTTGGTTGTCAGGTAAACAAGTCAGTGCCAACCTTTTCATAAGGTGGAACTGGATGAAGTCTCAGTGGCTCTGCCTGTTGGCATGGCTTGTTTTTCAAGCATGAAAAGCAGTTTCTTCCACATTAGTAATGTCGTGATTGATCTACGGCCCATACAGCACCTCTTGTGCTCGTTGTTTGCACTTCTCAATTCCTAAATGATCCCCGTGGAACTTCTGTAGCATTTCTTTTCGGAGGCTCATTTGAATTACAACCTTACTACCCTTGAAAATCATCTCATCTATCACAGTAAGTTAATGTCTGCAGTTCCAGTAGTCTTATACTTGGACAGCAACTGCTTATTTCTTCAAGCCACTGGTTAATTATCACTTCTCTAAGGATTCCCAACAATTCATCTTTCTCTGTTTCCTCTCTTATTGCAGTTTCCTATTAGCTATGGGAAATGACTTTACAATCAAATCTATATACACTTGCATCTCTATCTCTAAGGTCTACTGTGGTTTCATAGTGGGAGTCATCACTCTGGAAAGTGTATCTACAGCGAACATGAATTTCCCAGGTGAGTAGGTCACAACCAAATAATACTTTTGCAGTTTTATCATCATTCTTTGAATCTTTAAGGTACAGTCATTTAACAGTTTGCTAAATAACACTATCAGGGGCCTGTAGTCCATTTCAACTTCCACTGTCTGACCATAAATATACTGATTGAATCTCTCACAGGCAAACAATATTCCTAAAATCTCCTTCTCAATCTATGTGTATCTGGTTTCAGCCTGAGTCAGTGATTTGGATGCATATGTCACTGGCTGCCACAATCCTCATGCAAATCACTGCACCTAATGCAGACTGTGAAGCATCTGCTGAGAAATAATAGGCCTTCCTGGTGGATAGAACTTCAACACTGGCTCTTGTATCAGTTGTTGTTTTAAAACTTCCCTTGATGCCTCTTGTTCTGCACCCCCAAACCATTCATTTTTATTCTCTAGGAGTTTTCTCAAAGTCACTGCTTTGGTAGATAGATTAGGTATGAATTTTCCAAGATAATTAACCATTCCCAGGAACCCTTGGACATCTTTCTTTGACTAGGGATGTGGCGTCATTTCAATGGCTGAAATCTTCTTCTGATTGGGTTTTACACTGTCGTTGGAAATAGTGTCCCCAGCAAGAGTCAGTTTTGTAACCCCTAAAACACATTTCTCCCAATTTAGTTTGAGGTTTGCAGCTCTTGTTGCATCCAGGACATCCTAAAGTCTATGATCATTTCATTGAGCCCCAGGTGATGATGTCATCCATTTAGGTGACAACACCATTAATATGTTCATAGATTACACTGGTCTACAATTTTTGAGAAGTCATCTGCTTCAGAGATAAAATGTGCTATTTATTATGTATTTTGATGTGCTGAATTCAAATATGACAATTAAAACAACTGATTGGCTACTGTTTCTAAGATATTTAAGTTTTTACATTTTATGTCTATGTATATTGTGTAGATAGTAGAGTTTTAATCATAAATTGTAAACCTCGGTCTTTTCATGTGTTTATGGTTGCTTTACATGATAATATTTCACCTGTCCTGTTTATGTAACACTTTAAAAATCAGCAAAAGGGTTATATAAATAAAATTTATTATGAAACAAAAGGCAAAAAACGATTATGTACATAGTTTAGTCCTATTCAGCTTCTACTTGGCGCTTCTTGGCTTGTCTCTTGTATTCATTAAATGGAGCATCTCTTGTCACTTTCCAGCAATAGTCTGCAAGCATTGATGGGCTCCATTTGCCCTGATAGCGTTTCTCCATTGTTGCAATGTCCTGGTGAAATCGCTCGCCGTGCTCGTCGCTCACTGCTCCGCAGTTTGGTGGAAAAAAAATCTAGATGAGAGTGCAAAAAATGTATCTTTAGTGACATGTTGCAACCAAGGCTTTTGTATGCCTTGAGGAGGTTTTCCACCAACAACCTGTAGTTGTCTGCCTTGTTGTTTCCGAGAAAATTTATTGCCGCTAACTGGAAGGCTTTCCACGCCGTCTTTTCCTTGCCATGCAGTGCATGATCAAATGCATCATCTCGAAGAAGTTCACGAATCTGAGGACCAATAAAGACACCTTCCTTTATCTTAGCTTCACTTAACCTTGGAAATTTTCCACGGAGGTACTTGAAAGCTGCTTGTGTTTTGTCAATGGCCTTGACAAAGTTCTTCATCAGACCCAGATTGATGTGTAAGGGTGGTAACAAAATCTTCCTTGATTCAACAAGTGGTGGATGCTGAACACTTTTCCTCCCAGGTTCCAATGACTGTCGGAGTGGCCAATCTTTCTTGATGTAGTGGGAATCTCTTGCACGACTATCCCATTCGCAGAGAAAACAGCAGTACTTTGTGTATCCAGTCTGCAGACCAAGCAAGAGAGCAACAACCTTCAAATCGCCACAAAGCTGCCACTGATGTTGGTCATAGTTTATGCACCTCAAAAGTTGTTTCATGTTGTCATAGGTTTCCTTCATACGGACTGCATGACCAACTGGAATTGATGGCTAAACATTGCCATTATGCAGTAAAACAGCTTTAAGACTCGTCTTCGATGAATCAATGAACAGTCTCCACTCATCTGGATTGTGAATGATGTTGAGGGCTGCCATCACACCATCGATGTTGTTGCAGGCTACAAGAATCACCTTCCATGAAGAAGAATAGGACAAGATCCTTTTGACGGTCACGGAACATGGAAACCCTAACATCACCTGCCAGGAGATTCCACTGCTGTAGTCTGGAGCCCAACAGCTCTGCCTTACACTTGGGTAGTTCCAAATCCCTGACAAGCATGTCTACATCAAACTCCTCAACGAGGTTGTCTTCAACTGCATGCACCTGACTTTTCTACATTTGGGATCTGTAGCATTTTGCAAAAATGATTAATTTCCCCACATTTATGATGGACTTTCCGAAAGGCAACACATTCTTTGGGGCCCTGCTGTTATCCACACCTTCCACAAGAACATCTATACCTAGTCTTCCCCCTCACAGTGGTTTTCATAGCAAGTGGTTCCACTCTTTGATTTTACCTATTCTGCATATATTCTTTTGAACTTAGTACAGGGATAACCCCTTCTGGTGAATTCAGTTCTTTGGCTTGTGCTTTCACAGTTTCTGCTGCCCTCCATATCTGGAAAGCTTTTTCTAAAGACTCCTTCATGGAGAAGTCTCTCTCTCTTAACACATTCTCTTTAATGCCACAGATTATTCTTATCTCTGACCAGAGACTCTGTCAGCTCACCAAAGTCACAGGTTTTACTGAGTTTCCTTAATTAGGGGTCTCAAACTCAATTTACCATTGGGCCAGTGCCAGTCCTCAAATCCTCCCAGCAGGCCAATAAAGTCACTGAAGATGGTGTTCAGAAAATAAAACATTTATATTGTATTTGTTATTTCTAAGAAATTTGAAATAAAAAAAGTGTCATACAACTTTATACAATTCTTTGCCTGCCAGAGAGTTTTTAGTGTTTGCCGGACACCTGGCAATGCTTCAGTTCTGTCAGTTTGTTGATGTTGGCTCTATGGTGTCATCAGTTTTTTGCATGCATGTAAAAAATGTGTGTGTCTCAAAGGTTTCATTCCTTTTTGGCATGCAGTGTTCCTCAAATTTAGTCAGTATTCTTCTTAATTTCATGCTTTCACCTTCTTCAAATTTAAAGTTGTTATAAATATCCAATGCTTTCTCTCCCACAACATGAAAAAAGATTGATGATTTCACTTTATAATGACAGGTTTCAGAGTAGCAGCTGTGTTAGTCTGTATCCGCAAAAAGAACAGGAGTACTTGTGGCACCTTAGAGACTAACAAATTTATTAGAGCATAAGCTTTCATGGGCTACTTCAGATGCATATAGAATGGAACATATATTGAGGAGATATATGTAACCCTTCTGCCCATCTAAGTTGGCAGCAACAAGGGCCGGGTTCTGTATCTAGGGGTTCCGTTTCAATAACGCAATGCAAAACCGTCTCAAGCCCCCACCCAGTGATCTGGGACAATTACATACCACCCCCTGGGTGCCTCTAAGAGGCAATACTTCCCCTCTCGCAAGCACGGAGTCTGAGTGTAACAGAAAGTGTTTAATAACATGAGGTAAACGACATCAGTATTAAATTGGAAAAACACCACAAACAGGATTCATAACGCAAACCATGAGCAAAAAAACCCACCCCAGCAAATTGGGCCGTGTCCTTTCCCTTTGGTTCTTGAATCCAGCAACCCAAAAATCACCCAGAGTCCCAAAAGTCCAACAGACCCTAAAGTCTCTGTCCCGGGCCAATGCAGTCCCAGAGTAAAGGGGGGGGCACGCAGGGTGTTAAGGGGCACCTTACATGATCCAAGGCCAGCTGGCCGTCTCTCCGTGGGGTTCCGCCACAGCCTTCACCACAAGCCAGTCCACTTCCTGCCATCCCACAAACTGCTCCGCTCTACAAGCTGCTCCGCTCCGCTCCACTCAACGACCTGTGAGCCGCTCCAGCCGTCCCCACAAACAGCTCCGCTCGCCGTTCCTTGGGCCGCTCCAACCGGCCCCGTGCCGCTCCCCCAGTCATCCCCACAAATTGCTCTGCCAGCTGCTTAGCAATATAGCTTCAGGCTCCCCCACTAGTTAACACAGTACTCAGTGATCTCAGCTCTTAATAACTTTAACTCTTTTGTGATTTCAGCTCTTAGCAATTTCAGCTCATAGTAGGGGAGCCCCAGTGCTAGTGCACCATTGGCCCAAAGTGAATTCAGCTCAGCAGCCTGTAACTAGACTCCTAATGGAATCAAAGTTAGCTCTGACATTCAACAGTGGAGAGAGGAGGTAGTGCAATTGGTGTTTCAAACCCTCAGAGGGGCCCATAGCATCAGGTACAAACACCTGTCCCCATCCTCTCTCCCTTCACTGGGTTTTGTAACCCATGCCCCTTGTCAAGCAAGTGCTACTTAGGTAATGGTGAAGGACTCACTCAGTCCTTCTGTCATACAACAGTTCCACTGGCCTTGATTCACAGAATCAGGGTAACAAAACTTTATTCTTCCTGCCCCAATAACAGAGAAAACTGGGGATCCCACACCAGCCAAAGTAACCACTTTGAGTTGCTGTTGTTTCATGCCAGGCGAGTGGGTGTGCCTATGCAAACAAGATCAGCCCCTGGAGTTCTTTTCCACATTCGCCATAATTCACCACCAGATGTCAGGGTAGAGCTCATCCTGACTCTGCTTACATATATATACACATACACAGAGAGCATGAACAGGTGGGAGTTGTCTTACCATCTCTGAGAGGCCAATTAAGTAAGAGAAAAAAAAACTTTTGAAGTGATAATCAAGATAGCCCAGTGACAGACAGTTTGATAAGAAGTGTGAGACATGATTGTTAAGACAACTCCCACCTGTTCATGCTCTCTGTATGTGTGTATATATATATCTCCTCAATATATGTTCCATTCTATATGCATCTGAAGAAGTGGGCTGTAGCCCACGAAAGCTTATGCTCTAATAAATTTGTTAGTCTCTAAGGTGCCACAAGTACTCCTGTTCACTTTATAATATTTCTCCTCTGCTTAATACAATTCAAATCTGTCTGATTTTTTCCCCCAGTTCTCTGCAACATTGCCTGACAATTGCAGACTGGATGGAGGTTGCAACACATCCATTTTTGGCTTTTCCCCCCTTAAGCTAGTCAAGCTACTATTGTGCTCACCAAATACCTGCAAAAGCCTCTTTGCCTGGTGCTTTATGTGCTTCTCTGGTGCCTCCCTTTTGTCTCTGCTTTCAGTTGCAAACACAGAAGTTAATTTCAAAATGACTGCAGTTTCCTTCTCATTCAGCACTTCTGACACCATGTAATGATCTTGGGGTTCATGAAATAACAAACTGGAGAGCCTCTCTGGTGAACTGCTGCATACAGCCAATGCAGTGTTCCCAATCCCCACCTCCAGGACATATTTCCAAATTCCTATGTTCATAATACTGCCCCTTAAGAGGGAGCATTGCTAAATTATGATCTTCTACAAACGTATCTCTACAATCACCATAAGTCAAGATCAATCAGTTCACAGCTTCTCCAATCCTTTGTTACATTGACTATATATGACTTGTCATTATCTTTTTTTTTTTTTTTTTTTTTTTTTAAATCATTGACTTTAGGGCCAGAAGGGACAATCATGATCATCTAGTCTGATCTCCTGCACAGTGCAGGCCACAGAATCTCACCCACTCACTCTTGTAGTAGGCCCATAACCTCTGGCTGAGTTACTGAAGTCCTCAAATCATGATGTAAAGACTTCAAGTTATAGAGAAGCCACCATTTACACTAGTTTAAACCTGTAAGTGACCCAGGCCCACACTGCAAAGGAAGGCAAAAAAACCCCAGGGTCTCTGCCAATGTGACCTGCGGAAAAATTCTTTCCCAACCCCAAATATGGCAATCACTTAGACCCTGAGCATGTGGGCAAGACCCACCAACCAGACACCTGGGAAATAATTCTGTGTAGTAACTCAGAGACCTCCCCTTCTAGTGTCCCATCTCTGGCCACTGGAGACATTTGCTAATAGCAGTCATGGATGGGCCATTTGCCATTGTAAGCCATCTCATCATACTATCCTCTCCATAACCTTATCAGTCTTACATATATTTATTAGTCTCTTACTTCCCTGTTAACTCTCCTCCCCTGTCAGCACAGGTTTTATGCTTTCCCCAACCATTCTCTTCTGGCTTTCTGGTTACTTTATCTTGTGTTTTCCTTACATACATGATTGCTCTGCATTTTCTTACACATGTGCAATTTTACTTTGTCAGGCCTGAGCATGCCTTTACTTCCAAGAATGGCCCTTGTGTTTGGCTGTTCAAAGACAGCCCACAGCTGCTCCACCCCCACTCTGGTGGCATCTTGTCCCCCCCTTTCCTAACAAATATTCTGGAGGACACAACAGGCAACTAACCATTGGGATATTTTTCTTACTGAAATCCAATCTTGTGAGTAAACACTCCAGCATCCCTTGAGCTGGAGCTGGATGTGCTTACCAAAAGCATATTCAATTATCATTCTGCACCTGCTGAGCCTGTAACTGAGTCTTTCCTTGGTACTGTTGAGGTGGCTGGTGTATAGGTTCATGAGCAAGGAGAGCTAGGGGTAAGCTGGGTCCCCTAGAATCACTACTGGTGATTCACCAATGCTTGCTTAACCACAGAAAGGTAGCCGTTTCTGGTGATTCACTCTGTAGTAAGGTGGGCTGGTGCCAAAATACAGGTGTGTGTGCCATCTATTGCCCTACAACAGTTCAAAGTCTGTGATGGAGTGTCCACCCGACCCTTGCCCTGATGGGGTTAATGGAGGCCAGATGGGCCAATTAACCTGTTACGCAGCAAACTAGGGAGATATAGGCTGGCGGAGACCCTTGATTAGAAGGAAGCTCACCTGAGCAGAGGTGAGTATAAACCCAGGAATCTGGCAGTAGCAAGGAGGCTGTGAGGAAGTTTGTGGTAGCGCTCTGCTAGTCTGCTTAGTAGGGAGGGAAAGAGGGAACTCAGGGAAAGAGTAGGACCCTAGGGCCCTGGTCCAGAGGCAGAGCACACCCTGAAGAGAGAAGGTTGGAGAAGAGAGCCCATGGGACATGGGGGAGAAAGCAGCAAGGCTGGGGACTGAACAGACCTTCAGGGTCCCTGTGCTGGAACCTGGAGTAGAGGGCAGGCCCAGGTTCCCCTACCTGCCACTGAGGAAGTGGCACCAGTGGGGCAGTGAACTGGAAGACTTCCTAGTCACTGTGGGCAGGGCCAGCTCCAGGGTTTTGGCCGCCCCAAGCAGCCAAAAAAAAAAAAAAAAAAGCCACGATCGCGATCTGCGGCAGCAATTCGGCGGGAGGTCCTTCGCTCCGAGCGGGAGTGAGGGACTGTCCACCGAATTGCCGCTGAACAGCTGACGTGCTGCCCCTCTCCGGAGCGGCCGCCCCAAGCACCTGCTTGGCAAGCTGGTGCCTGGAGCCGACCCTGACTGTGGGAGTGACGGAGACCTTGAAGGACCATATCTGAGAAGGGGGGAATGCTGAGTAGCCTGGCTGGAGGGCCAAGTCACGAAGAGTATGTGGTGGTTCCTGGAGCGAGAGAGGGACTGTCAACCAGAAAAAGAGAGACAAGGTGATGGCATGCGACTGTGAGAAGGGGCGTCGACCTTGAGAGCTAATCCCCACAGTGGCCAGGACGAGGTGCCCTGTCACATTACCGAGAGTCACCATCTTACATAGCAAGAGACAATAAATAGTCTTGCACACTTGCATGACAATGGCCCCTATTGTGGATTTTCCAATTCCAAAATGATTTCCCACTGACCGGTAGCAATCCAGTGTTGCAAGCTTCCAGATTGTGATAACCACAAACTTCTCCATGGCCAATGCAGCTCTTTTTCTGGTGTCCCTGTTCTGAAAGACTAGGGCAAGTTTGCCACACACATCCAGGAATGTGGCATTTCATATCCAAAAATTCTCCAGCCACTGCTCATCATCCCAAAACTTCAGTATGATGCAATCCCACCAGTCATTGCTCATTTCTCAGTCCCCAAAGTAGCACTGCACTGTCTACAGCTGCTCTTTGAATGCCACCAGCAGTCATGAATTGTTTCTCACTATGTTGCTCAGCAAACTGTCCTTCAAGAAATCATCCTGTCCCCATTGTTGTGATACTTCCTGTGGATCTCCAAA
Organism: Trachemys scripta elegans; assembly: GCF_013100865.1. Taxonomy (NCBI): domain Eukaryota; kingdom Metazoa; phylum Chordata; order Testudines; family Emydidae; genus Trachemys; species Trachemys scripta. Next base: position 18,799,507 of record NC_048317.1, read on the forward strand.
TACAGGAGAATCATGCATTCTGTATTTGAAATGTTCATGAGAATAGTGCACAAAATAGTGCTCATGAGTTTTTGGAGTCTGTGGGCTCCAAGCTTCTGTCAGAGATGGCAGTCAGTGAAAAGTGCCACATGGATTTATGGATTTTTTTAAAAAGACATGAAAATTATGGGATATGGATGGCATTATGGGATGGAGAAAGTCACATGCTGGAAACTTGATCCCTAGCTCTTAGAGAGCCCTGAGAAAGTCATTTCTATCCCGCAACACCCTGACAATTTCCCAAAAGGCATTGCGCTGGATTGTGGCATGTGGCACAATGAGATACCTACCCCTTTTTCACTGCTCTTTGCATTCACAGAAGCACTCCTTGTCAGTATGCCACATGCTAACGCAAGCAGCCAAGTATGCATGTGCACGAGCGATATACAAACTTTGGCAGCTGAATGTCAATGATGAAAGTTTACATCAACGAAAGTTTTTAGCATAGACATAGCCTAAGCCACATGGCAATATCCCAGGTAGATTAACAGCCCTGGCTGCAAACATAGGGGTTAGGATATTGGTTTTGCAGCCTCTGTGTTGGAGGCAGGAAGCCAGAAGGAGTTATGAGCATGACTCTGAGAGGAAGTGGAGAGACACATCTTCTGAGGCACAGAACTCACTAGAGCAGCAGAGGGAATTTCTGAGCAAGGAAACTACCTGCTGGTGTTTGTTTCTACTATGTTCAGGAAAACAGGACTTTGTGGACATTTTTTGTAAGTGAACAAGATTACACCAAGAACAGACCTGACTTGAATCAATGATTTCTCCTCCTAAAGGGAACACCCCTACCAGGACCTGATTCCTCATTTATCACTCAGGCCAAAGGGGCAACATTACCAACATTCTGAACCTCTTGAGATCAATATTGCATATTTCTTAGCCTCTGTAGCTCTTCATAATAATGTTAAAATGTATTTAATGCTGAGTTAAAGTTCCCAGCTGATGCCTCATGCTCTTCCAGAATGTCATTACAGCGTCTGGAAACAGGAAATACAAAGCTAAGGTACATGCAACCGCTGCCCTTTTTGGCCGATGCCCCAACATGACAACAACATACATACTGGCACTCTGACCTCACAGATGCTACAGAAGATTTGGGAATAGAGAATATGAGCATTGTAGGGCAAAGTCTACCAACTATTATTTGCCAAGGCAAAACTGGGGTTCAAGACAGGCATCACAAAGAAGAACTGGCCTCCACTCAAACACTGAGCGTACCTCACACAAACAACCCCAGCCTTGCTAACAGTTATCACAACTTCACCCTTGCCCTGAGGATTCCTTCTCAGACACTCCCTTCACTTACCTTCACTAAGCCTCAAAGAGCACTGTCAGTTACGCCACCAGACTGCTGACCATTCCAATGGCAAGAAGACCCGTGTGCACTGTTACTGGCACAACCTGCAAAATTGAGTGCTGAAATCAGGCATATTTGATCCTTCAAAGTACACATACACCTCTCATTTAACAGTCACAGTTCTGCCAACCTGCTCCAACTAATCCCTCCACCATTCAGTGCACCTATACCAACTCAGTGAACACATCTGGAGTGCATGAAAATAACTGCTGGAATTCAAATTTGTGCAACACAAACAATGGCGCATTCTTTTAGTCCTTCCTCATGTCTACTTATTATGACACAGCCTTACTGAACCATTCTGAGTGACTATTGCCAGCTCCAGGGGACAGTTAAGATTGCCTGCGGGGGTCATGTGCACCTTGACTTTGTATTTCCTGGGCTCTGGAAGTTTAAGTTTGCATTACTGTTGGGGAGGGGGTGACTGGCTCCCTGGAACCCCTGTAGGTCCCCCTGTATTTTGTTTACCCACTCATCTCTCCCAGTTGGCAGTCCTTCGGGTAACTCTCTGCAGGCCACAGCTCACAGGCTGGGGTTTTCTCTTGTTCCTCCCCTTCCTTCGCAAGAGCAGGGAAGATCTGACTGTACCAAGGGCCAGTCTGTCTGGCAGCCCCTAAAGAGTCAGCTCTAAGGCTTAGTCCCACAGAATCTATTGCCCCTTCATGGAGTTTACCTTCTACCCTTTGACAGGTTCCCCCCAGGGTGCCACCTGGAACTGGGGTACCACTGAGCCCTCTCACCCACCAGCTTGGGCTCCCTCTCACACTGTGCTGCCGTGACAAGCTGCAAAGCCCTCCAAGCTTGCACTTTCACCAGCATTCACACAGGTAGGGACACACCCAGCTGCACGTACGTGCAGGCTCTCTAACCACCAGCCTCCCAGCCTAGGACCCCAGAGCAGTACCATCCTGCCTGGTCAAATCTGGCCAGTATATGGGTTTAATACCTGGCCCGCCGCTCCCTCAATGTGAAGAGGACCATGCACACTTGTGGTAACCAAGCTGAGATTTCCCACAGACCCCTTAGTCAAATGCACACTGTTTTGGATTAAAATATAAAATACATTTATTAACTACAAAAGATAGATTTAAGTGATTATAAGTGATAGCAAACAGATCAAAGCAGATTACCTAGTAAATAAACAAAACTGCAAACTGAATTTAACAAGCTATATAGATAGGATATGAATTAGCAAAGTCTCATCTTGAGTGGTAAACAGGCTGGCAGATTCTTAAGGCACAAGTTGCCTTTGCTTTGCAGCTTGGGTTTCCCAGGATTTCATACACAGGCTAGAAATCCCTTTTAGCCTGGGACCATCACTTCCCCCAGTTCAGTCTTTGTTCCTCAGGTGTTTCCAGGTATGTTGTTGTAGGGAGAGTGAGGTACCATCATGATGTCGTTTCCCCCTTTTATATCTTCTTCCCACTTGCTAGAAAGCTCTTTTGATGTGACCTGGATCGAACAGTTCCCATTGTGTAGTACTATTTCTGAGAGTTTTTTATTATACACAGTTCCTGGGGTAATCCTTGTGCTTATGTGCATTTCCTCAATGAGCCATTAACATTGTTTGGCCTTTTTACTGTTGTACTGAAAAGCTGCTTGTGAGTGTTTTCAACCTCACAATATGTTTCAGTAACACATACATAGCCAAACTTCATAACTTCACATACGGCGATAACACATACAATCCAATGTCTAGCAAATCAATACTTTTATAATGATACATCACAAGGCATACTTTGTACAAAACATATCCTAATTATATGACAGTGGCGAATAAGGGGGTGCCTTGGCCTGCCCAGTGGCTATAGCTCAATGGAATGGCAGCCCTACCTAATGGCTATAATGCAATGGTGACTGCAGTCCCTCCCACTAGTCATGGTGCAGACAAAGTAGGGAAACCCGGGCCCACCCTACCTCACCAAATACTGACCTAGGTCTCTGTGACACTGATTTGGCTGCTCACCTGCCTCTGGATGGTGTCAGCCTCCAGTCAGCTTCCCTGGGCCACTTCCTCCTCCAGTCCATATCCCATCCAGCCATTGCCTGTCTCTGGTGAATGTCGCCTTCTGGATTTCCAGCCCTTATCCCAGATGCTGGCTGCTGTGGCTCCCCTGCTCGCTGAGGGCTCAGCTCCGCAGCTCCAAGGGTATGTCCTCCTCCTTGGCTTGCCAGCCGCAGACTGAGCTGCCTGGCTGGCTTTTAAATCCCACCTCCAGCCTGAGCATGCTCATCAAGGGCATAGGGTCATGGCCTCCTTAGTCCATAATTATTCCTTAACCCCTTCTTGGCACATCCCATCACAAGAGGTTTGAGTATAGCTGAACTTGAAGTTTTGGCACGGTACAAGATACCACCAAGTGCAGTCAACCAACTGCAATTCTACATTAACAAAGTGAAAGGTCATGCATTGAGGGACTATTAACAAGAACTTCTGCTATAAACTATGAGTTCATCAGCTGAGAACTACAGAGGAGGAGAGAGACCTGAGTATAGTAGTCGATCACAGAATGTCTATGGGAAACCGACATGATGCAGCTGTGAAAAAGATAGCTCTAATCCTAGGATGTATCAGGCGAGATATTTACCAGCAGCAACAGGGAAGTATTAATGTCATTGTACAAGGCACTGGTAAGTCTTCATCTGCAATACTGTGTACAGTTTCAGTCATCTATAAAAGATGAATTCAAACTGGAACAGGTCCAGAGAAGAAGTACTAGTCCTATGTCTTATGTTCCCAAATTTCTTGCTCCTGTTGGTTGCCTATAGGGGTTAAGAAGGAATATTTTTCCTTCTGATGTGCAGATTCCTTCCTCTGAAGCCTCAGAAATGGTCAAGGCTTGACATGGGATACTGGACAGGGTGGGCTGGTGCTCTGAAGTGGTACTGAGAATTCTCTCTCAGATGCTTGGCTGGTGGGTCTTGCACAGGGTCAAACTGATTGCCCTTCTTGAGGCTGGGAATGAATTTTCCCCCAGATCAAATTGGCAGGGATCTTGAGGGGGAGGTGGGCTGGTTTTCTTCTGCAGCATAGACATGGGTCATTTACTAGGATAATCTGGGCATGTCTCACCAAATCAGTTCCCTGCCATGTCTGAGGCCTCAGGCATTAGTGCACTTCTGTTTCTTGTATGTTCTGCTTGTGGCAAGCAATAGTTTAGTCTCATCAGATATGTAATACTTTTATCTAATCCAGATTATTTAGCTCAATAATGGGGTAATGGGTGGAGTTTAGTGACTCGTGATGTGTAGGAGGTCAAACTAAATGATCTTGTGGTCCCTTCTAGCCTTAAACTCAATAACTCTGTGATTCTAAAAGAAGAAATATTGACCATCTGCTTCATTCCCCGAATACTGTCTACCCTGTTAATTGACTAAAGCAGGATTTCTGTGGAATGAAAAGTATATAATCATGTAACTAAAGCTGTGCACAGGCAACCTTAATTCTAGCATTTCTTAACTGTTGAGTACTTGACTTTTCAATCCTACTATTGTTTAAATGTAGAATTTTGTATAATATTGTATACATCTTATTAATATTTTAATGATATACGGTAAGAAATACATGAGATAATGCTGTAATAGGCCATATCTTAGATACCACACCCAGACAAAAGCCAGATTGCCTGCAAAGGGAGTTTGCCTCAGTAAGGACAAAGGGACTGCAACTTTTTTCCTTGTGAAACTATAATAGCAAAAGAAATAGTTAAATTCAAGAGAGGGACTTCCTATCTCACAGGATACAATGTTATATCTCAAACAGATTTGTTAGGAAAATCACAAAAAAATGAAATAGTATACAGTCTGTTTAGATTGTGTAAATATAGACAATGAGTTAATGTTTATATTCAGTATATACAGTATTTATTAAATTGTCCCCTTTTACTTGTCTCTTTAATCTTATAGTCTTAACCTTCTGAATAAACAGAGGAATATAGAGTAGGAATAGGGAGGAGGTCTCACCTCTATGTATGGCATTGATGAGACCATTACTGAAGTTTGAAAAACCAGTAAGGGTTCAAAGAAAACATCGGAAAAATCTGTTTTACAGTGAGACACTTCAAAAGCTCAATCTGTGTAGTTATTCTGAGAGAAAGTTAAGAGGTGATTTGATTACAGTCTCTAAGTACCTGCCTGGGGAAAAGATTTCTTCAATCTAGCAGACAGAGGCATAATGTGACTCTGTCATAACTATAAAGGGAAGGGTAACAGCTGTCCTGTGTACAGTACTATAAAATCCCTCCTGGCCAGAGACTCCAAAATCCTTTTCCCTGTAAAGGGTTAAGAAGCTCAGGTAACCTGGCTGGCATCTGACCCACAGGACCAATAAGGGGACAAGATACTTTCAAATCTTGGGGGGGGGGGGGGGGAGAGGTTTTTGTTTGTGCTCTTTGTTTGGGAGTTCGTTCGCTCTTGGGACTGAGAGGGACCAGACATCAATCCAGGTTCTCCACATCTTTCTAAACAAGTCTCTCCTATTTCAAACTTGTAAGTAAACAGCCAGGCAAGACATGTTAGTTTTCCTTTGTTTTCTCAACTTGTAAATGTACCTTTTACTAGAGTGTTTATCTCGCTTTGCTGTACTTTGAACCTGAGACTAGAGGGGGGGGTCCTCTGAGCTCTTTAAGTTTGATTACCCTGTAAAGTTATTTTCCATACTGATTTTACAGAGATGATTTTTACCTTTTTTCTTTAATTAAAAGTCTTCTTTTTAAGAACCTGATTGATTTCTCCTTGTTTTAAGATCCAAGGGGTTTGGATCTGTATTCACCAGGGAATTGGTGAAGAGTCTCTCAAGGCTACCCAGGGAAGGGAATTAGCACATTTGGGAGTGGTGGCAGCGGACCAGATCTAAGCTGGTAGTTAAGCTTAGAAGTTTTTATGCAGGCCCCCACATTTGTACCCTAAAGTTCAGAGTGGGGAAGCAGCCTTGACATGGTGGCAGAGTGGTGGGATTCATTTTAAACCCAAAAGCCAGTAAGATTTTTTTTCCCCTTCTAGCTGCTTGGAAAGCAGAGCTGAAGGTAGATGCATATCTTATCTCTCCTTGCCTGAAGGCAGAGATGTTAAGTTTTTTTAACAAGGGCCTTTGTTAAGAGAAGGGTTCAATTAATGAGCAAACCACTGGTAAAAGGAATTTACAAGCTGAATTGTTTTTTTTTCTTTTTACATCTCGTGAGTAGCTAGTTAGAAAATCTCTGTTAACTCAGCAACAGCCTGAGCTGAGTGCATCCCAGTTTCAGTCAACTGCAGAGGGGTGTGACCCAGCATAAGAAAACACGAAAATGACTACAAAAGAAGAAAAAGCCAAAGAGGAGGCCCACAAGAGAGAGATGGAGCTGAGAGAAAGAGAAGAGGAAGCCAAAGAGGAGGCCCACAAGAGAGCTATGGAGCTAGAAAAAGCCAAAGAGGAGGCCCACAAGAGAGAGATGGAGCTGAAAGAAAAAGAGATGGAGGAGAGAGAAAAAGAGAGGAAGCATGAGCTGGAAGTAGCAAAGGCTAGGCCGGATACAACAGCCAATCCTAACAACCCCTCTCCAGGTACCACTTCCCATCCCAGAGAATTCCCCACCTACAAGGCAGGCGATGATACTGAGGCCTTCTTAGAAAATTTTGATAGGGCCTGCCTTGGATACAGCATCACTCCAGACCAGTACATGGTAGAGCTGAGACCGCAGCTCAGTGGACCCTTAACAGAGGTGGTGGCTGAAATGCCTAAGGAACACATGAACAGTTATGAACTCTTTAAAAACAAGGCCAGACTCAGAATGGGGCTAACACCCGAGCATGTCCATCAGCGGTTCAGAGCCCTAAGGTAGAAACCAGACGTGTCATTTACCCGGCATGCCTACCACATTGACAAAAATTGTGATGCCTGGGTATCAGGAGCAAATGTTAAATCTCTGGAAGATCTGGTTTCCCTAGTAAAAATGGAGCAGTTTTTAGAGGGTGTTCTTGAGGAAATAGAAAGGTACATCCTAGATAGGAAGCCCAAAACTGTAACTGAGGCGGGGGAGATTAGAGCCCAATGGATGGAGGTGGCAGAAAAGAAAAAAACTAGTAGCAGTTGGAGCGAATACCAGAAAGGGCAAGCCGAAACAAAACCTTACCACCGGGGACAACCCAAAGCCCCACCCACATCCCAAGGAAACCCCAGACACCTTCTCACCCCACCCCACCAGTCTCCACCAACCAGCATCGCCCCGGTGATACCTTAGCAGGGCAATGTTTTAAATGTAATGAACTGGGACATATAAAGGCTCACTGCCCCAAGAACCCCAACCGATTACAGTTCATTACACCACAATCACACCAAAGATCCCCAGACCCAGATGCCTCTCTCATACCCTCGGAGCGAAGGGAAACCTTGAGAGTGGGCGGAAAGAAGGTTATCACTTGGAGGGACACTGGGGCACAAGTGTCAACTATCCACCAATCCCTAGTGGACCCCAAACTCATCAACCCGAGGCTCCAGTGACAATTCAACCCTTCATGTCACAGTCTGTAACCTTGCCTACAGCCAAGTTACATGTCCAGTACAAGGACTGGTCAGGAATGTGGACTTTTGCAGTCTATGACAATTATCCCATCCCCATGCTGCTGGGGGAAGACTTGGCCAACCATGTGAAGCTAGCCAAGAGGGTGGAAATAGTCACCCGTGGCCAGGCTAAGCATGCTTTCGCCCCCATCCCTGTTCCTGAGCTGTTCACCAGGGCCCCGTCTGTGTTACCAGAGACCCAGACAAAGGTGGTGGAACCGGATCCCCTGCCAACGACTGCAACAGCCGTAGTGGATCCAATCCCAGAGACCCAGCCAAAGCCAGTCCCAGAACTGGAACTGGCAATGCAACCAGCACCAGAACCATTGCCAGCACTGAGTCCAGCGCTTGCAAACCCGTCTACAACTCCAATGCCAGAGGGCACCAGTGAGCCTGAACTGGCGGAAGCAACAGATAACCCTACCCAAGAGGCTCAGCCAGAGCCTGAAATACCACATAGTGCACCAGCGGACAGCGGTTCACAGTCAATGGAAACAGCTCCAGCACCTGCATCGCTTCCAGAGGGGCCAAGCCCCAGCCCACAGTCCAAGGAGGAACTGATGTCTCCAGCATCAAGGGAATGGTTCCAGGCCGAGCAGGAAGCAGATGACAGCCTTCAGAAAGCTTGGGAGCACCCCACCGCCTCTCAGCTCTTCTAACCGATCCCGGTTTGTTTTAGAACAAGGACTTTTATACAAGGAGACTCTTTCTGGTGGACACCAGGAAGACTGGCATCCTCAAAGACAGTTAGTAGTTCCCACTAAGTATCGGGTAAAGCTCTTGAACTTAGCCCATGATCATCCCAGTGGCCATTCTGGGGTGAACAGAACCAAAGACCGGTTGGGGAAGTCCTTCCACTGGGAGGGAATGGGCAAGGACGTTGCTAATTATGTCCGGTCTTGTGAGGTGTGCCAACGAGTGGGAAAGCCCCAAGACCAGGTTAAAGCCCCTCTCCAGCCATTACCCATAATTGAAGTCCCATTTCAGCGAGTAGCTGTGGATATTCTGGGTCCTTTCCCAAAGAAGACACCCAGAGGAAAGCAGTACATACTGACTTTCATGGATTTTGCTACTCGAAGGCCGGAAGCAGTACCCTTAAGCAACACCAGGGCTAAAAGTGTGTGCCAGGCATTAACAGACATTTTTGCCAGGGTAGGTTGCCCTCCGACATCCTTACAGATTCGGGAACTAATTTCCTGGCAGGGACCATGAAAAACCTGTGGGAAGCTCATGGGGTGAATCACTTGGTTGCCACTCCTTATCACCATCAAACCAATGGCCTGGTGGAGAGGTTTAATGGAACTTTGGGGGCCATGATACGTAAATTCGTAAATGAACACTCCAATGATTGGGACCTAGTGTTACAGCAGTTGCTTTTTGCCTACAGGGCTGTACCACATCCCAGTTTAGGGTTTTCACCATTTGAACTTGTGTATGGCCGCGAGGTTAAGGGGCCATTACAGTTGGTGAAGCAGCAATGGGAGGGGTTTACACCTTCTCCAGGAACTAACATTCTAGACTTTGTAAGCAACCTACAAAGCACTCTCCGATACTCTTTAGCCCTTGCTAAAGAAAACCTAAAGGATGCTCAGGAAGAGCAAAAGACCTGATATGATAAACATTCCAGAGAACGGTCCTTCAAAGTAGGAGACCAAATCATGGTCTTAAAGGTGCTCTAGGCCCATAAAATGGAAGCGTCGTGGGAAGGACCATTCACGGTCCAGGAGCGCCTAGGAGCTGTTAACTATCTCATAGCCTCCCCCACCTCCAACATAAAGCCTAAGGTATACCATGTTAATTCTCTTAAGCCCTTTTATTCCAGAGAATTAAACGTTTGCCAGTTTACAGCCCAGGAAACAGATGACGCGGAGTGGCCTGAAGGTGTCTACTATGAAGGAAAAAAGGATGGTGGCGTGGAAGAGGTGAACTGCTCCGCGACCCTTGGACGTCTGCAGCGACAGCAGATCAAGGTGCTGTGCACAAGCTTTGCACCAATTTTCTCAGCCACTCCAAAACAGACCGAATGGGCATACCACTCCATTGACACAGGTAATGCTCACCCAATTAGAACCCCACCCTACCGGGAGTCACCTCATGCCCAAACTGCTATACAAAGGGAGATCCAGGACATGCTACAGATGGGAATAATCCGCCCCTCTAATAGTGCATGGGCATCTCCAGTGGTTCTAGTTCCCAAACCAGATGGGGAAATACGCTTTTGCGTGGACTACCATAAGCTAAATGCTGTAACTCGTCCTGACAACTATCCAATGCCACGCACAGATGAGCTATTGGAGAAATTGGGACATGCCCAATTCATCTCTACTTTAGACTTAACCAAAGGGTACTGGCAAGTACCACTAGATGAACCCGCTAAGGAAAGGTCAGCCTTCATCACCCAGGCAGGGGTGTATGAATTCAATGTACTCCCTTTCGGGTTGCGAAATGCACCTGCCACCTTCCAAAGACTTGTAAATGGTCTCCTAGCGGGATTGGGAGAATCTGCAGTTGCCTACCTCGATGATGTGGCCATTTTTTCTGATTCATGGGCAGAACACCTGGAGCACCTGGAAAAGTCTTCGAGCGCATCCAGCAGGCAGGACTAACTGTTAAGACTAAAAAGTGTCAAATAGGCCAAAACAGAGTGACTTACCTGGGGCACCAGGTGGGTCAAGGAACTATAAATCCCCTACAGTCCAAAGTGGATGCTATCCAAAAGTGGCCGGTTCCAAAGTCAAAGAAACAGGTCCAATCTTTCTTAGGCTTGGCCGGATATTATAGGCGATTTGTACCACACTACAGCCAAATCGCCGCCCCGCTGACAGACCTAACCAGAAAGAAACAGCCAAATGCAGTTCAGTGGACTGATGAGTGTCAAAAGGCCTTTCACTAGCTTAAGGCAACACTCATGTCTGACCCTGTGCTAAGGGCCCCAGACTTTAACAAACCGTTCCAAGTAACCACAGATGCGTCCGAGCGAGGCGTAGGAGCAGTTTTAATGCAGGAAGGACTGGATCAAGAATTCCATCCTGTTGTGTTTCTCAGCAAGAAACTGTCTGAGAGGGAAAGCCACTGGCCAATCAGCGAAAAGGAATGCTACGCCATTGTATATGCGCTGGAAAAGCTACGCCCATATGTTTGGGGACGGCGTTTCCAACTACAAACAAACCATGCTGCGCTACAGTGGCTTCATACCGCCAAGGGGAATAACAAAAAACTTCTTCGGTGGAGTTTAGCTCTCCAAGATTTTGATTTTGAAATACAACACATTTCAGGGGCTTCTAACAAAGCGGCTGATGCACTCTCCAGGGAAAGTTTCCCAGAATCAACTGGTTAAAAATTGTTCTTGAATGTGGAACATATTGTTAGTTTTTATATAATCAGTAGTATGTCTAAAGGTGCATATGTCTTATTAACTCTGTTTTCTCCTAGAGCTCCAGGAAGAAATCACAGCCAGTGTGGAACCGGCTGTCCAACACTATCTGTGATTTGGGGGGCGTGTCATAACTATAAAGGGAAGGGTAACAGCTGTCCTGTGTACAGTACTATAAAATCCCTCCTGGCCAGAAACACCAACATCCATTCCCCAGTAAAGGGTTAAGAAGCTCAGGTAACCTGGCTGGCATCTGACCAAAAAAAAAAAATAAGGGAACAAGATACTTTCGAATCTTGGGGGGGGGGGGGAGCGGGGGGAAGGGTTTTTGTTTGTGCTTTTTGTTTGGGAGTTCTTGTGACTGAGAGGGACCAGACATCAATCCAGGTTCTCCACATCTTTCTAAACAAGTCTCTCATATTTCAAACTTGTAAGTAAACAGCCAGGCAAGGCGTGTTAGTTTTCCTTTGTTTTCTCAACTTGTAAATGTACTTTTTACTAGAGTGTTTATCTCGCTTTGCTGTACTTTGAACCTGAGACTAGAGGAGGTCCTCTGAGCTCTTTAAGTTTGATTACCCTGTAAAGTTATTTTCCATACTGAATTTACAGAGATGATTTTTACCTTTTTTCTTTAATTAAAAGACTTCTTTTTAAGAACCTGATTGATTTTTCCTTGCTTTTAGATCCAAGGGGGTTGGATCTGTATTCACCAAGGAATTGGTGAAGAGTTTCTCAAGGCTTCCCAGGGAAGGGAATCCACTTGGGAATGGTGGCAGCGGACCAGAGCTAAGCTGGTAGTTAAGCTTAGAAGTTTTTATGCAGGCCCCCACATTTGTACCCTAAAGTTCAGAGTGGGGAAGCAGCCTTGACAGACTCAATGGCTGGAAGTTGAAGCTAGACAAATTCAGACTACAAGTAAGGCACAAAGCTTTAACTGGAACCATTTACCCAGGGGTGTGGTGGATTCTCCATCTCTTGAAATCTTTCACTCAGGGCTGAATGTCTCTTTCTAAAAGATCAGCCCCTGCTCAGCCAGAAGTAATTGGCTTGAAGCAGGAATCACTGCCCTGCATTATGCAAAAGGTCAGACTAGGGGATCAGAATGTCTCTTCAAACATCATTTATGAATCTAGATTATTTTTTTCTATCTCTGCATATAGAAATCTTTTCAGGCTTCTAATCATGTTTCTTGATCTTCTGTGGGCATTTTCTATTTCTGCAGTATCCTTTTTGAGCTGGGGTATACATTAAAACAAACTCCCAAGCCCTGCAATAAGGCCCTGTGTTCACCACACTCCTCCCTTTTCCTGCAAGTATATGGAAAAGTCTGAGCAGAAATGGTGTAACTTAGGGGCAGGAGAGGCTAGAGCCCCAGTAGTAGAAATTCTGAGAGGACAGATCCAGGTTTCCACCCACCCACCCCCATGTTTTCTTCCCCAACAATACCTTACAGAGGTGAGAGCAGGACCCAGCTATGTTTCCATCCCCATCTGCATGTGCTGGGAGTGTGGGGTAGAGTTAAGAGCAGGACATGGAGGAGGGGGTTGGAAAAGCCACTGCAGTACATGAGATCAGTCTGGCCACCAGGAAACAAGTCAGACTCCCTGGCCCAGTGTGGTCCCACCTTCCAGCCACTGTAGGTCTTGGTGGAGACATCCAGCCCAGGGGAAGGGCAGAAGCACATTTGCCAACTGCCAAGGTGGGGAGGGGAACGAGACAGGGCACCAGTGCCTGAGTGGAGGACAGGAGTGCTTTGGAACACAGGGAGCCAAGCCACGGAGGAACTTCTCTAAGAACTACCAGGAAGTCCCTTTCCAACCTAGAACCAGCTGCCCCTTTCTCTTCCCCCAAGCCTTAATAGCTCCCTTCACTCCCCCTCATATCCCTCCACCCTGAACTCACAGGGAAGCTTCTGCCCCCGTGTGTGGGAACAGCCCAACTGAGTCAAATGGAGATTTGGACGATACATACAGCATTTTACCTTTCACATACAATATGGAAGACAGCAAATCCAGATCAAAGGTGGAATGCACCCCAAAGTGCCACTCCCACACACACACTTGAATCATAGAAATGTCGAGCTGGAAGGGACCTTGAGAGGTCTCCAAGTCCAGCGCCCTGCACTGAGGCAGGACCAAGTAATCCTAGATCATCCCTGACAGGTGTTTGGCCAACCTGTTCTTAAAAAATTCCAGTGAAAGGGATTCCACAGCCTTCCTTGGAAGCCTATTCCAAAGCTTAACTACCCTTTTTGTTAGAAAGTTTTTCTAATATGTAATAAATCTCCCATATTCCAGATTAAGCCAATTACTTCTTGTTCTACCTTCAGTGGACATGGAGAACAACTGATCACGGTCATCTTTATGACAGCCCTTAATATCAGAAGACTTATCAGATCCTCTCCTTAGTCTCCTTTTCTCAAGATGACATCCCCAGTTTTTTTAACCTTTCCTCACAGGTCAGGTTTTCTAAATCTTCTATCATTTTTGTTGGTCTTCTGTGCCCTCTCGCCAATTTGTTCACATCTATCCTAAAGTCTGGTGCCCAGAATTGGACACAGTACTCCAGACCTCACCAATGCTGAGTAGAGCAAGACCAATACCTCACATGTTTTATATACAACACTCCTGTTAACACACCCCAGACTGATATTAGCCTTTTTTGCAAATGCATCACATCGTTGGCTTATATTGAATTGATGATCCACTCTATCCCCCAGATCCTTTTCAGCAGCAGTGCTGCCTAGCCAGTTAGTCCCTATTTTGCAGTTGTGCATTTGATTTTTCCTCCCTACCCTCCTCTAAGGCTCCCCAACATGCCATTGTTGTGTGCAGTTATCAAAAGCTGAAAACAAGCAGTCTCTGTTCATTTATTTTCTTTCCTCAGTTTCAACCTGTGCAAGGCTCCCAGTGATGCTGTGTTAAGTGACCTTTGTTTGGGAATGGCTCTGCATCTGTAATGTATAATCCTGGGCTGCCATTTCCAGGGGGCTAGCTGGATTACAAGAGCTGACATCGTGTCAGGAGACTTTCCCCCCCACTCCTGGCTGGAAATTATGCTGAGTCTTTAGAAGCACCAGCCTGCAGAGGAAAGAATGAACCAAGTCACTACTGAAAGGGTTTGCGCTGCAGAGAATGTAACATGCTCCCTTGTGCCTCCATAATGGAATTCTGGTGAAATATTTGGGATTCATGAAGGCAGACACCTGCCTCTTTTAGCAGGACTCAGAGCAAGTCCTCTTCAGTTCAGCTTCAGATATCAAAGAGATTTTGCAATCTTATGTGAGCTTGGATTTGAATTGTAAAATCTGGCAATTTCTTCTAAACTATAAATATTTTACTCAAAACAGATATTTTATTACATTACATATTATGCTTAGGAAATGTGACAGAATCACAATCACATAGTATGAATAATGCTATTTTATAAGAGAATTATAGTATGAACCATCCGCTTTCTGGGTTTCATGATATTGTCTAATTGTTTGAAAATGGGACTTTTAACAATTACCATTAATGTACATATGCCCAAAATGAATAAGGATTTCTGAGATTTTCATATATAATTTTTGCTAGCCAAAAGGCAAAGAGTGTAACAATATGAGAACAACATGAAATGCCTTTCCTGCCAGAATAATGTGAATGTTTTTAGACTATGGGGAATAAACCTGTTATATTTAATGTAATGTATTTTCTAATATAAATATTAAAAGAAAAAAGACAGTGGGAGACAGAGCTACAAAAGCAATGATGCAGCAAAAATCAATATGGGTTGTTTTTTTGTTTTATGGAGATATCCTATCTCCTAGAGCTGGAAGGGACCTTGAAAGGTCATCAAGTCCAGCCCCCTGCCTTCACTAGCAGGACCAAGTACTGATTTTTCCCCAGATCCCTAAGTGAACAATGTCCTCAAGGATTGAACTCACAACCCTGGGTTTAGCAGGCCAATACTCAAACCACTGAACTATCCCTCCCCCCATTTGTTCTTGTTCTTGTGTTATTAGACCAGTCTCTAGACCATTCAGTATTTTATATATATTTATCACGACCCCTCTTCGTCATCTCCTTTTAAGGTAACAATACCAATCTTTTCAATCTCTTCATATGAGAGTTTTTCCAGGCCTTTTACAATTCTCATCATTCTTCTCTAAACCCCCTCCAATTCTGCAATATGCTGTTTAAGATTGTCTGACCAGTCCTGCACACAGTATTTCAGGTGAAAATCCTCCAGTTTATTTCTACCCCTCTTTCCCACCCTCCCTATCCCTCTTCAGAGGCCCCTCCCACAAGAAACTTCTGCACCAGGAGGTTCAGTCCCTCCTTTGGGTGGCAGCCGTAGAAGAGGTACCATAGAGGTTAAGGGGAAAGAGTTTCTAGTCCCATTATTTCCTAATTCCGAATGCCACAGCAGATCTCAGGCCTATTCTAGTCCTGTGCCAACTCAACCACTATCTCAAAAAGATACAATTCCACATGGTCACCTTGGCATCTATTATTCCCTTTCTGGATTCCGGAGACAGGCACGCCACCCTCCATTTAAGAGATGCCTACTTCCATGTGCCATATACCAAGGGCGTAGAAATGTCCTCGGATTCATAGTGAACCATTTACAGTACCAATTCATGATGCTTCTGTTTAACCTGTCTGCAGCTCCTTGGGTGTTCACAAAATGTAATGTCATAGTGGAAGCATTCCTGGGGAGATTGAAGGGGGAAGGTCTACTGGACAGCTTCTAGTCTTATCTGGACTGTCTTATCTGGACAGCTGGCTAGTCAAGGGCCAGGCCAGGGCTCCAGGGGTGTCCAGCGTTCCAGTTATCCAGTCGACATTCAGGGGCCTAGGTTTCTAATCAATGCAGACAAATCTACCATTTGTCCGGTACAGTGGATAGAGTTACTGGAGTGGTGCTGTCTCCACCCAAGCCAGAGCATTCCTCCTGGAGGTGCGATTCCAATCAATCCATTTCCAGGTGACACACTTCAAATATCACCCAATCATAACAGCCTGGAACTGTATGAGGCTCCTAGGCCACATGGCCTTGTGCATTTATGTGATAAAACCACGAGATTGCACCTCAGATCCCTCCAGACATGGCTGGTCTTAGTGTACTCACCAAGCCATTTTCATTCAGACACTGTACTCAAAGTTAGAGTCCTACCAAATTCACGATCCATTTTGATCAATTTCATGGTCAAAGGATTTTCAAAATAATAAATTTCATTATTTCAGCTATTTAAATCTGAAATTTCACAGTCTTGTAATTATAGGGGTCCTTACCCAAAAAGGAGTTGTGGAGGGGTCGCAAGATTATTGTAGGGAGGGTTGTGGTTCTGCTACCCTTACTTCTGCACTGCTGCTGGCTGCAGCACTGCCTTAGAGCTGGGCAGCTGCTGAGTAGGAGCCCTGCTCTGAAGGTGGAGCCGCCGCCAGCAGCAGCGCAGAAGTAAGGATGGCATGGTATGGTATTGCCACACTTACTTCTGCGCTGCTGCTGGTGGGGCTCTGCCTTCAGAGCTGGGTGCCCGGCCAACAGCCACTGCTCTCCAGCTGCCCAGCTCTGAAGGCAGCACAAAAGTAAGTGTGGCAATACCGTGATCCTCTAAAATAACCTTAAGTATCAGAAGGGTAGCCGTGTTAGTTTGGATCTGTAAAAAGCAACAAAGAGTCCTGTGGCACCTTATAGACTAACAATATAACTAACTGCATCTGACAAAGTGGGTATTCACCCATGAAAGCTTATGCTCCAATACATCTGTTAAAATAACCTTGTGACCTTCCTACAACTCCCTTTTGGGTCAGGACCCCCAGTTTCAGAAACGCTGGTCTTCCCTGTGAAATCTGTATAGTATAGGGTAAAAGCACACAAAAGACCAGATTTCATGGGGAGAGACCAGATTTCACGGTCCATGATGCATTTTTCATGACCATGAATTTGGTAGGGCCTTCTCATAGTCCATCACAGGTCCTCACCTCACTGGATTGGTGGTTGGATCCTCTCAATGTTTCTGCAGGTGTTCCCTTCATCTGCCCTCAACCATCAATGACGCTGGTCTCAAATACATCAGCACTAGGATGCGAAGTCCACATGGAGCCTCTAAGAACTCAGAACCTTTGGTCTCAGGCAGACCTCTTCCTTTATATTAACATCAGAGAGCTCAGGATGGTTTGTCTTGCCTGTCAGATGTTCCTGCCTCACATCAAGGGCAAAAGTTTGTTTGTTCTTATGGACAACACTGCAGCCATATTTTACCTAAACAGGCAGGGAGGAGCTTGCTCCTCCCTCCTTTCTCAGGAAGCAATCGACTTATGGGAATTTTGTATAGCCCTCTCAATCAACCGTGAGGCCTCTTACCTTCCAGGGATGCAGAATGAGCTGGCAGATCATCTGAGCAGATCTTCCTCCAGTCATGAGTGGTCTCTTCCCCCAGATGTAGCCAGAGACATTTTCCTGAACTGTCGGAGTCCCCAAACAGACCTGTTTGTGAACAAATACAACATAAAGTGTCACCAATTCTGCTCACTTCAGGCTCATTTTACAGGTTCCATCATAGCTGCCTTCCTGCTACTCTGGACAGGACAGCTTTGTTATGCTTTTCTCCCGATCCCACTCCTTCACAGAGTGTTACTAAAAACTAAGCAGAACCACGCCTGTGCTATATTAATAGCCCCGGCATGGCTCCACCAACACTGGTTCTCCGCCCTGCTAGACTCCAGTCTTGCTCCTGTTACACCCAGATGTGATCTCCCAGGATCATGATTGGTTGCTCCACCTGAACCTAAGCTCCCTTCACTTATTGGCCTGGAAGCTCCAAGGTTAAATCCCAGAGAACAGGCTTGCTCAGAGCAAGTTCACCACATCTTACTAAGTACTAGAAAGCCCTCCACCAGGGCCACCTACCAGTCAAAATGGAAGTGATTTTTAGTCTAGGCTTCACTCATTGGATGTTAAATGGGCTCTAGTATTCTATATAGAAAGGATTAAACCATTTTGGCAGTCCACCTGTTTGTGGCTCTAGTGGACAGAATGAGAAGTCTTCCAATTTGCACTTGTTACATTCAGGCAGGTGTTTCACCATCAAATAACCTGATTGCTCATTCCACAAGATTGCAAGCAAACAGTATTCTGGTGCAGTTCCCTATTCACAGCATTTGCAAAGCAGCAACCTGGTCATCGGTGCATACATTTGCCTCCCATTATGCCATCACCGGCTATGTTATGATCTGGGTGTACATGAACTCTGATACTTCCGCCTAAATCAGTGCTTAGGAATCACCAGAAGTAGAATGCATATGTGCCATCACTTGAAGAAAAAATAGTTACTGACCTTTTGTAACTGTTGTTCTTCAAGATATGTTGCACATGTACATTCCACGACCCTCCTAGCCCTCTGCATCGGAGTTTCCAGAAAGAAGGAACTGGGGGGTGCAGGATCGACTGGGCACTTTATACCAGCACTAGCATTGTGCAGCAGAAGAAGGCACTCAAGCCACCCTGATGGGTATCACTGAGGGGGAAATTTCCAGTGACTGCACAGGATGCTCACACACCAAGAGTGGAATGTACATGTGCAACACATCTTGAAGAACAACAGTTACAAAAGATCAATAACCATTTTTTCTGTGGGAATTTGTAAGGGGGAGTTTGGATGGGGAAGGTTTTTCCATCCTTCTCTTTCTTTTTTTCTAGGACTAGAATCTAGGATGCAGAAGCTGTGGGATGCATATCATTCTTGAGGGGGTATCTGATGGAAGATACTTATGCGTGAATCTTTTTTGCCTTAAGCTGTATCAGGCTAGTGGTGGACTAGCACTCATGACTGGAATACAGATATTGATAGTATATTGAAGGGTAGATGCTGAAGAGATGGTAAAGGTGATGGGGGAGTGTTGACATCCACAAAACAGTAAATTGTAATTCAATATCCCAGATAGTATAGGGATTACTGGAGACCTATACTATCTGGTCTGACCTCCTGCACCATTTTATTGCCCAGACTCCTTGCATTCATGTACAAGCATTTCAGTTGTTTCATTTGGACCTCACCCAGTTTTCTAGCTTGTGGTGTTCCATTACCCCTTACTAGGTCTTCCTTTAGCTAATTTTCCTGTTCTTGTGTTTTAAAGCCAGGCATGAAGATTTCATGAGTTTCTCCCAACCTTTTCTCCTCATCTCCTACATTAAAGTCCTTCTTATCAGTTGTGCCAGCCTTGATCCGAGAAGGTTAAAACCCCAGGTACTAAAGTGCAGTCCATCAGTTCAGAAAAGTCGTCTTTCCATAAATGTTTCCCAATGGTCAATCATCAAAAAACCTTTCTCATAGCACCAATCTTTCAGCCATCTTTTGATCTTCATTAACTTGTCATGTCTTCACCCTCCTTTTCTAGGGACCAGAAGTATTCCACTGAAAATTACCTGACCTTCCACTTCCTTAAGCGTATTACCCAGTGATGTGTAGTCACCTTTGATCCATTCCAATGGGAATCTAGCAGTGTCATTTGTCCCAACATGCAGCACAATCAATGGATTTTTACCACCTCCCATCAGGATCCCCTTCAGCCTCACATCCACAACTCACATCCTTGCTCTTGGCAGATGGCACACTCTTCTGTTCTCTGGATTTGGTCGGGTGACAGGCCTATTGATTCTTCTATGGAGCCCTAATTACACAGACCTGTCTCTTCCTGGTGTTGCTATGAATCTGTTTCATGTTGTCTCTAGTGGTCCCCTGTGCATCATCCTTATTTTTCATTAGGCTCTGGTCCCTGTCTATCTCCATCATCTCTTCTGCACGTACTGGCTTCCCTCCTTTTCTTTCTCACCACCCCATCTTCTGCCTGTTCCACCTCCTCAATCCCCGGTGCAGCAAACCTGTTACTCAACTCAATTTCATCACCACTAGCTGGTCTCCTCTGCCTTGTCCTCGTGGTCGCATTCTTCCATGGATCACTTTCCTCTTCTGGCAGGCCTCCCTCCAGGTCCTTTCATTTAGCAGGAGTCTGCAAATCTTGAGTTGTCTGTACCACCATCCAAAGCAGTGTGGACTGATGCACATTTATTTTCATTATCTGAGTCAGATGTCACCAGTGGAAGGTTGATTTTCTTTTTTGGTGGTTTGGGTTCTGTAGTTTCTGCATCAGAGTATGGCTCTTTTAAAACTTCTGAAAGCATGCTCCACACCTCGTCCCTCTCAGATTTTGGAAGGCACTTCAGATTCTTAAATCTTGGGTCGAGTGCTGTAGCTATTTTTAGAAATCTCACATTGGTATCTCCTTTGCGTTTTGTGAAATCTGCAGTGAAAGTGTTCTTAAAATGAACACATGCTGGGTCATCATCTGAGACTGCTATAACATGAAATATATGGCAGAATGTGGGTAAAACAGAGCAGGGGACATACAATTCTCCCCCAAGGAAGTCAGTCACAAATTTAATTAACGCATTATTTTTTTAATGAGCGTCATCAGCCTTGGAAGCATGTCCTCTGGAATGGTGGCCGAAGCATGAAGGGGCATACGAATGTTTAGCATATCTGGCACGTAAATACCTTGCAATGCCGGCTACAAAAGTGTCATGCAAATGCCTGTTCTCACTTTCTGGTGAGATTGTAAATAAAAAGAGGGCAGCATTATCTCCCATAAATGTAAACAAACTTGTTTGTCTTAGCGATTGGCTGAACAAGAAGTAGGACTGAGTGGACTTGTAGCCTCTGAAGTTTTACATTCATAGAATATCAGGGTTGGAAGGGACCTCAGGAGGTCATCTAGTCTAACCCCCTGCTCAAGGCAGGAACAATCCCCAGACAGATTTTTACCCCAGTTCTCTAAATGATCCCCTCAAGGATTGAGCTCACAACCCTGGGTTTAGCAGGCCAATGCTCATACTACTGAGCTATCCCTCCCCATTGTTTTATTTTTGAGTGCAGTTATGTAACAAACAAAAAAAATCTACATTTGTAAATTGCACTTTCAGGACAAAGTGATTACACTACAGTAATATGCAGTGAATTGAAAAATATTATTTCTTCTGTTTATCATTTTTACAGTGCAAATATTTGTAATCAAAATATATTTTGATTTCAATTACAACACAAAATACAAGATATATGGGAAAATGTAGAAAAAACATCCAAAATATTTAATAAATTTCAATTGGTAGTCTCTTGTTTAACAGTGCGATTAAAACTGTGATTAATCGCAATAATTTTTTTAATCACGATTAAATTTTTTTTGAGTTAACAACGTGAGTTGACTGATTAATCGAGACCCCTAGTCAAAATCCCTTGGGGGAAGGATTATAAAAGAGGTTCAGCTGGGATATTGTTAGGGGTCTGCTACAGACCCCCAGAGTCAGACTCTGATATGGAGAGAGATCGCTTTAATATTATTAGAAAGACTTCTGGGAAGTGTGTCATAATGGGAGACTTTAACACTCCAGATATAGATTGGAGAATAAATGCTACTTATACTAGTAGGCCTGGATGTGATAACAGTTTTCATAGAATATCAGGGTTGGAAGGGACCTCAGGAGGTCATCTAGTCTAACCCCCTGCTCAAAGCAGGACCAATCCCCAACTAAATCATCCCAGCCAAGGCTTTGTCAACCTGACCTTAAAAACCTCCAAGGAAGGAGATTCCACCATCTCCCTAGGTAACCCATTCCAGTGCTTCATCACCCTCCTAGTGAAAAAGTTTTTTCTAATAGCCAACCTAAACGTCCTCCACTGCAACTTGAAATCATTACTCCTTGTTGTGTCATCTGCTACCACTGAGAACAGTCTAGCTCCATCCTCTTTGGAACCCCCTTTCAGGTAGTTGAAAGCAGCTATCAAATTCCCCCCCCCTTCTTCTCTTCTGCAGACTAAACAATCCCAGTTCCCTCAGACACTCCTCATAAGTCATGTGCTCCAGGCCCCTAATAATTTTTGTTGCCCTCTGCTGGACTCTTTCCAATTTTTCCACATCCTTCTTGTAGTGTGGAGCCCAAAACTGGACACAGTACTCCAGATGAGGCCTCACCAATGTCCAATAGAGGGGAATGATCATGTCCCTGAATCTGCTGGCAATGCCCCTACTTATTCAGCCCAAAATGCCGTTAGCCTTCTTGGTAACAAGGGCACACTGTTGACTCATATCCAGCTTCTCATCTACTGTAACCTCTAGGTCCTTTTCTGCAGAACTGCTGCCTAGCCACTCGGTCCCTAGTCTGTAGCAGTTCATGGGATTCTTCTGTCCTAAGTGCAGGACTCTGCACATGTCCTTGTTGAACCTCATCAGACTTCTTTTGGCCAAATCCTCCCTCTGTATCCTATCCCTACCCTCCAGCATATCACAGAATCATAGACTTTAAGGTCAGAAGGAACCATTATGATCATCTAGTTTGACCTCCTGCACAACGCAGGCCACAGAATCTCAACCACCCACTCCTGTATCAAACCCCTAACCTATGACTGAGCTACAGAAGTCCTCAAATCGTGGTTTAAAGACTTCAAGGTGCAGAGAATCCTCCAGCAAGTGACCCATGCCCCAAGCTGCAGAGGAAGGCGAAAACCCCCCAGGGCCTCTGCCAATCTGCCCTGGAGGAAAATTCCTTCCTGACCCCAAATATGGTGATCAGCTAAACCCTGAACACGTGGGCAAGACTAACCAGCCAAACACCCAGGAAAGATTTCTCTGTAGTAACTCAGATTCCACCCCATCTAACATCCCATCACAGGCCATTGGGCATATTTATCGCTAATAGTCAAAGATCAATTAATTGCCAAAATTAGGTTATCGTATCATACCACCCCCTCCATAAATTTATCAAGCTTAGTCTTTTGCCCCCACTGCTCCCCTTGGAAGGCTGTTCCAGAACTTCACTCCTCTTAGGGTTACAAACCTTCGTCTAATTTCAAGTCTAAACTTCCTGATGGCCAGTTATATCCATTTGTTCTTGTGTCCACATTGGTACTGAGCTTAAATAATTCCTCTCTCTCCCTGGTATTTATTCCTCTGATATATTTATAGAGAGCAATCATATCTCCCCATAGCCTTCTTTTGGTTAGGCTAAACAAGCCAAGCTCTTTGAGTCTCTTTTCATAAGACAGGTTTTCCATTCCTCGGATTATCCTAGTAGCCTTTCTCTGTACCTGTTCCAGTTTGAATTCATCCATCTTAAACATGGGAGACCAGAACTGCACACACTATTCCAGATGAGGTCTCACCAGTGCCTTGTATAATGGTACTAACACCTCCTTATCTCTACTGGAAATACCTCACCTGATGCATCCCAAGACCGCATTAGCTTTTTTCACAGCCATATCACATTGGCGGCTCATAGTCATCCTGTGATCAACCAATACTCTGAGGTCCTTCTCCTCCTCTGTTACTTCCAACTGATGCATCCCCAGCTTATAACAAAAATTCTTGTTATTAATCCCTAAATGCATGACCTTGCACTTTTCACTGTTAAATTTCATCCTATTACTATTACTCTAGTTTAGAAGGTCATCTAGATCTCCTCTGTATTGGCAATACCTCCCAGCTTTGTGTCATCCGCAAACTTTATTAGCATATTCCCACTTTTTGTGCCAAGGTCAGTAATAAAAAGATTAAATAAGATTGGTCCCAAAACCGATCCCTGAGGAACTCCACAAGTAACCTCCCTCCAGCCTGACAATTCACCCATTGTAGTCTCCCCTTTAATCAGTTCCTTATCCACCTTTCAATTTTCATATTGATCCCCATCTTTTCCAATTTAGCTAATAATTCCCCATGTGGAACCATATCAAATGTCTTACTGAAATCGAGGTAAATTAGATCCACTGCATTTCCTTTGTCTAAGAAATCTGTTACCTTCTCAAAGGAGATCAGGTTGGTTTGGCACAATCTATCTTTTGTAAAACCATGTTGTATTTTGTCCCAATTACCATTGACCTCAATGTCCTTAACTGCTTTCTCCTTCAAATTTTTTTCCAAGATCTTGCATACTACAGATGTCAAACTAACTGGCCTGTAGTTACCTGGATCACTTTTTTTTTCTTTCTTAAAAATAGGATCTATGTTAGCAATTCTCCAGTCATACGGTACAACCCCTGAGTTTACAGATTCATTACAAATTCTTGCTAATGGGTTAGCAATTTCATGTGCCAGTTCCTTTAATATTCTTGGATGAAGATTATCTGGGCCCCCCGATTTAGTCCCATTAAGCTGTTCGAGTTTGGCTTCTACC
Organism: Trachemys scripta elegans; assembly: GCF_013100865.1. Classification (NCBI taxonomy): domain Eukaryota; kingdom Metazoa; phylum Chordata; order Testudines; family Emydidae; genus Trachemys; species Trachemys scripta. Next base: position 18,824,023 of record NC_048317.1, read on the forward strand.
TCGGATGTGGTAATATCTACCTCCATATCCTCATTCCCATTTGTCATCCTACCATTATCCCTAAGCTCCTCATTAGCCTCATTAAATACTGAGGCAAATTATTTGTTTAGATATTGGGCCATGCCTAGATTATCCTTAACCTCCACTCCAGCCTCAGTGTTTAGCGGTCCCACTTCTTTTTTCTTTGTTTTCTTCTTATTTATATGGCTATAGAGCCTTTTACTATTGGTTTTAATTCCCTCTGCAAGGTCCAATTCCACATGGCTTTTGGCCTTTCTCACTTTATCCCTACATGTTCTGACTTCAATAAGGTAGCTTTCCTTGCTGATCACTCCCATCTTCCACTCTTTGTAAGCTTTCTGCTTTTTCTTAATAACCTCTCTGAGATGCTTGCTCACCCAGGTTGGCCTACAATTCCTGCCTATGAATTTTTTCCCCTTTTTTGGGATGCAGGCTTCTGATAGTTTCTGCAGTTTTGACTTGAAGTAATTCCAGGCCTCCTCTGCCTTTAGATCCACAAGTTCTTCAGTCCAATCCACTTCTCTAACTAATTTCCTTAATTTTTTAAAGTTATCCCTTTTGAAATCAAAAGTTTAAACTTAATTAGCTCATGATCGCTCAAACCAAGATTGTCCCTTACAACCATTTCTTCTATGAGGTCCTCACTACTCACCAAAACCAAATCTAAAATGGCATCCCCTCTTGTTGGTTCAGCAAGTACTTGGTGAAGGAATCCATCAGCTATCACATCCAGGAAAATCTGAGCCCTATTATTATTACTAGCACTTGTCCTCCAGTCTATATCTGGGAAGTTAAAGTCTCCCATGATCACACAATTCCCATTAGTATTTACTTAATTAAAAACATTAAAGAGGTCTCTACCCATATCCAAATCAGATCCCGACGGTCTGTAGCACACCCCAAGCACTATCTCAGGGGAGGCTCTAGTAGCTTTCTTCCCCAATGTGATTTTTGCCCAGACAGACTCTGTCTTATCCATTCCATCCCTTCTTATTTCTTTACAGTCTATCTCATCATTGATATACAATGCTACTCCACCACCTTTGCCTTTATTTCTGTCTTTCCTAAACAGCACATACCCTTCAATACCTGTACTCCAGTCATGACTACTATTCCACCTTGTTTCTGTTATCCCTATAATATCCGGTTTCACTTCCTGCACCAGTAACTCTAGTTCCTCCATTTTGTTACCTAGGCTCCTTGCATTGGTGTACAAACATCTTAATTTTTGCTGTTTGGCTTTGCTCACATTCTTTACACGATTAGGCCCAGACATTCTACCACCAGTATCACCTATTAGAATGGTGTCTACACTACCCTTCCTCCTTATGTCTGTTCCCCTACCCATGGCTGTATCCTTTCTTACTTCGTTTTCTTCCCTCTCAATGTTAAAATCCAGCGTGGAGATTACCTGGACATCTCCTAACCATCTCCCCCCAATTCCTAGTTTAAAGCTCTCTTAATCTGTTGTGCCAGCCTCCATCCTAGAAGTCTATTTCCCTCCCTACTCAGGTGAAGTCCATCCCGAGAGAACAGTCCTCAGTCCATGAATGCCTCCCAGTGGTCATACATCCCAAAGTCCTCCTTATAGCACCATTGCCTGAGCCATCTGTTGATTGTCATAATCTTGTCACACCTTTGTTACCCTTCTCTAGGAACAGGCAGAATCCACTGAAGATCACCTGAGCCTCGATTTCCTTAAGCGTCTTCCCCAGCCTGGCATAGTCTCCCTTGATACGTTCCAACAAGAATCTAGCTGTATCATTTGTTCCCACATGAAGGACAATCAGCGGATTCTTTTTCCCCCCCGTTAGGATCCTCTTCAGCCTCAGGTCCACATCTTGTATCTTAGCACCCGGCAGACAGCACACCCTTCTGTTCTCTGGATCAGCTCTGGTTACAGGCCTGTCTATTCTTCTCAGTAAGGAGTCCCCAATCACGTAGACCTGCCTTTTCCTGGTGATGGTGCGATTCTCTGGTCTATCCCCTGTTCCCTCTGGCTGCAAGTCCTCTCGATTCCTATTCTCCCTTGCAATCCTCTGCAACCCATCCCGTATCCTCCTGGGGCTCATATTTGGTGTTATCTCCATTGACTCTTCCCCTCTTCCTATAGGACTAGCTGATCTTCTCTTCTTCCTTGCCCTTTCACCTTCAGCGACCACCTTCTTCATTTTCCAACTCCGCAAACCTGTTCCTGAGCTCTATTTCTCCTTCACTGGCCTGTCTTTTCCTCTGCCTGGTTCTCTTAGTCACATGCTTCCACCGTCCACTTTTCTCACCCAGCAGTCTCCCCTCAGAGTTCTTTGGTCCTGCTTCCATTTGCAAGTCTGAGCTTTTCCCTTCAGACTCCTAATGTCTTTGCTCCATCATCTGCTCAAGCCCCCTTCTAAACTCAACCAGTTTCCACTTGCATCTCCAGTCCTCGGATCTTTTCTTCCATCAGCTCTAGCAGGCGGCACTTCATGAAGACGAAACTCTTTTCAGGTACCCCTTCCAGGATCATGTACATGCCGCAGCTTCCACATCCAGTCATCTTCATTGTGTCTTCCACCGCTTGGGTCACTACCACTGCTGCCTCTGTATCTGTCATAGGGTTCCCACCTAAATCCTGTAAATCTGGGAAACACAAACCAAACCACAACACCACCACCCACAGCAAAACAAAACAAACCCCCAACAAGCACCAAATCACTGCCAGAACTCCACACACTCCCTTCACTAGCCTATCTGTTCCTCTGCCTGCCTCTTAGTCTTCTCCCCAAACTTCTCTTGCAAACTCCCCTGTTTACAGCTCTGTTTGCTGGCTCCTGTGCCACTGCCTGACTGGCTGGCTACCTTTATAGGACCCCTAGTCAGAGAAACCCCGCCCCCTAATCAGGGCTCAGTTTCTCTCCCAGCACACTCCTCCCAGTTTAGTGTCATCTGCGCAGCCTGCTCTGATTCTTCAGAATTTTGTGCCCATAGAAGCATATCCTGATGTCTGTCCAGGAAATCCTCATTTTCTCTTATGCAACACAGGGTTGATACTTGTTTCTCCAGACCTTGAACCTTCTCTTCCAATATGGAGACCAGCTTGCACTTTGTACAGACAAAGTCGCTTCTGTCTTGTGGAAGAAAGATAAACATGGCACATCCTCTGCAGGTCACAACAGCTGATTGCTCACCATCCATATTACCTTCCTTCTAAGAGCTTCCTCAGCTGTTGCAGCAACTGCTCAGAGGACCCTGCAAGTCAAAAGCCTCAGTGGGCTCTCCCCAGGTGAACTGCCAGTCAGACTCCCTCTATTACCCTCTCCACTGTTCACCGCTCAGCTGACTGCCTTTTTATAACAGTCAGGCCCACTCAAGGCCCACCTGGAACAAAGCACTCCCAATTCACACTTTTCAAACAATTAAGCACACAGTCAAACTGACAAACTGTCCCCACAACACTCAGATACTCACCAACACAGCCCACCTAATGCAGCACTTAGCATACCTCCTCTCAGGGTATGTCTACACTACGAAATTAGTTCGAATTTATAGAAGCCGGTTTTATAGAAATCGGTTGTATACAGCTGATTGTGTGTATCCCCACATAAAATGCTCTAAGTGCTCTAGTCGGCGGACCGCGTCCACAGTACGAGGCTAGCGTCGACTTCCGGAGCATTGCACTATGGGTAGCTATCCCACAGCTATCCCACAGTTCCCGCAGTCTCCGCCGCCCATTGGAATTCTGGGTTGAGATCCCAATGCCCGGATGATGCAAAACAGTGTCGCGGGAGGTTCTTGGTACATGTCGTCAGGCCCCTCCCCCTCCGTCACAGCAACGGCAGACAATAGATTCGTGCCTTTTTACCTGGGTTACCTGTGCAGACAACATACCACGGCAAGCATGGAGCCCGCTCAGCTCAGCTGAGCTCACCGTCACCATATGTCCTCTGGGTGCCGGCAGACGTGGGACTGCATTGCTACACAGCAGCAGCTGCTAACTGCCTTTTGGCGGTAGACGGTGCAGTAGACTGGTAGCCTTCATTGGCGATCTGGGTGCTGGCAGCCGTGGGGCTGCATTGCACCAGCCCCTTGCCTTTTGGCAGTAGATGGTGTATTACGACTGGTAACCGTCCTATTACAAGTTGGCTCATCGCACATTAGCAGAATCTTCCCTGAGCAGCAGATTGTGCAATAGGCCTGAAGGCCATCGTAATACACTAACTGCCAAGCCCCCAGTATTTGCTGCCAAGCACCCAGAAAGATGCCGAGGGCTATCAGTCACGCTGCACCGTCGTCTTAAGATATAAAAAATAGATTTGCTCTGTATTCATTTGCTTTCCCCTCCCTCCGTCAAATCAACAGCCTGCTAAACCCAGGGTTTTCAGTTTAATCTTTGGGGGGACCATTCTGTGTGACAGTTGTTTGTGTTTCTCCCTGATGCACAGCCACCGTTCTTGATTTTAATTCCCTGTACATGTCGTCAGGGTACATGTACAGGGTACATGTCGTCAGGCCCCTCCCCCTCCGTCACAGCAACGGCAGACAATAGATTCGCGCCTTTTTACCTGGGTTACCTGTGCAGACAACATATCACGGCAAGCATGGAGCCCGCTCAGCTCAGCTGAGCTCACCGTCACCATATGTCCTCTGGGTGCCGGCAGACGTGGGACTGCATTGCTACACAGCAGCAGCTGCTAACTGCCTTTTGGCGGTAGACGGTGTAGCATGACTAATAGCTGTGGGGCTAGCAGCCATAGGGTTGCATTGCACCAGCCCCTTGCCCTTTGGTAGAAGATGGTATATTATGACTGGTATCCGTCGTCGTTGTACTGCAGTGGCTGTCAATCATGGGCACCTGGGCAGACATGCTACTGTCTCGATGATGATGGCTATCAGTCGTAGTATACTATTTTCTGCCAATTGCCCAATATTGTCTGCTAAGCACCCAGAAGAGGCCGAGGGCGATCTGGGTGCTGGCAGACGTGGGGCTGGCAGATGTGGGGCTGCATTGCTACACAGCAGCAGCCCCTTGCCTTTTGGTAGAAGATGGTATATTACGATTGGTATCCGTCGTCATCGTACTGCAGAGGCTATCAGTCATGCTGCACCATAGGCTGCCAGCTTAAGATGTAAAAAATAGATTTGTTCTGTATTCATTTGCTTCCCCTTCCTCCATGAAATCAACGGCCTGCTAAGCCCAGGGTTTTCAGTTTAATCTTTGGGGGGACCATTCTGTGTGACAGTTGTTTGTGTTTCTCCCTGATGCACAGCCACCTTTCTTGATTTTAATTCCCTGTTCCTGTACCTGTACGCCATGTCATCACTCGGCCCTCCCTCCTTCTCCTGGTCCATCAGATACTAGTTTCACGCCTTTTTTCTGACCAGGCGCCATAGCTAGCACTGGGATCATGGAGCCCGCTCAGATCACCGCGGCAATTATGAGCACTATGAACACCACGCGCATTGTCCTGGAGTATATGCAGAGCCAGGACATGCCAAGGCGAAACCCGGACCAGCCGAGGAGGTGATTGCAGCGTGGCGAAGAGAGTGATGAGGAAATTGACATGGCCATAGACCTCTCACAAGGCACAGGCCCCAGCAATGTGGAAATCATGGTGTCACTGGGGCAGGTTCATGCCGTGGAACGCCGATTCTGGGCCTGGGAAACAAGCACAGACTGGTGGGACCGCATCGTGCTGCAAGTGTGGGACGATTCCCAGTGGCTGCGAAACTTTCGCATGCGTAAGGCCACTTTCATGGAACTTTGTGACTTGCTTTCCCCTGCCCTGAAACGCCAGGATACCAAGATGAGAGCAGCCCTCACAGTTGAGAAGAGAGTGGCGATAGCCCTGTGGAAGCTTGCAACGCCAGACAGCTACCGGTCAGTCGGGAATCAATTTGGAGTGGGCAAATCTACGGTGGGGGCTGCTGTGATCCAATTTGCCAGGGCAATGAAAGACCTGGTGATATCAAGGGTAGTGATTCTGGGCAACGTGCAGGCAATAGTGGATGGTTTTGCTGAAATGGGATTCCCAAACTGTGGCGGGGCTATAGACGGAACCCATATCCCTATCTTGTCACCGGAGCACCAAGCCACCGACTACGTAAACCGTAAGGGGTACTTTTCAATGCTGCTGCAAGCCCTGGTGGATCACAAGGGACGTTTCACCAACATCAACGTGGGATGGCCGGGAAAGGTACATGATGCTCGCGTCTTCAGGAACTCTGGTCTGTTTCGAAAGCTGGAGGAAGGGACTTTCTTCCCAGACCAGAAAGTAACCGTTGGGGATGTTGAAATGCCTATCGTGATCCTTGGGGACCCAGCCTACTCTTTAATGCCATGGCTCATGAAGCCGTATACAGGCAGCCTGGACAGGAGTCAGGACCTGTTCAACTACAGGCTGAGCAAGTGCCGAATGGTGGTGGAATGTGCATTTGGACATTTAAAAGTGCGCTGGCGCAGCTTACTGACTCGCTCAGACCTCAGCAAAAAGAATATCTCCATTGTTATTGCTGCTTGCTGTGCGCTCCACAATATCTGTGAGAGTAAGGGGGAGACCTTTATGGCGGGGTGGGAGGTTGAGGCAACTCGCCTGGCCGCTGATTACGCGCAGCCAGACACCAGGGCGGTTAGAGGAGCACAGCAGGGAAGCTTTGAAAACGAGTTTTGTGACTGGCCAGGCTACTGTGTGAAACTTCTGTTTGTTTCTCCTTGATGAACCCTCCAAACACCCCCCCCCGACCCGGTTCACTCTACTTCCCTGTAAACCAACCACCCCACCTCACCCTCCCCTCCCCAATTCGAGCACCGCTTGCAGAGGCAATAAAGTCATTGTTTTTTCACATTCATGCATTCTTTATTAGTTCCTCACAGAAGTACGGGGATAATTGCCAAGGTAGCCTGGGATGGGTGGGGGAGGAGGGATGGAAAAGGACACACTGCATTTTAAAACTTTAAGTCTTATTGAAGGCCAGCCTTCTGATGCTTGGGCGATCATCTGGGCTGGAGTGACTGGGTGGACGGAGGCCCCCCCACCGTGTTCTTGGGCGTCTGGGTGAGGAGGCTATGGAACTTGGGGAGGAGGGCTGTTGGTTAAACAGGGGCTGTAGCGGCGGTCTCTGCTCCTGCTGCCTTTCCTGCAGCTCAACCATACGCTCGAGCATATCAGTTTGATGCTCCAGCAGACGGAGCATTGACTCTTGCCGTCTGTCTGCAAGCTGACGCCACCTATCGTCTTCAGCCCGCCACTTGCTCTTTTCATCCCGCCATTCATCCCGCCACCTCTCCTCTCGTTCATATTGTGCTTTTCTCATGTCCGACATTGACTGCCTCCACGCATTCTGCTGTGCTCTATCAGCGTGGGAGGACATCTGCAGCTCCGTGAACATATCGTCCCGCGTCCTACGTTTTCTCTTTCTAATGTTGACTAGCCTCTGCGAAGGAGAAACATTTGCAGCTGGTGGAGGAGAAGGGAGAGGTGGTTAAAAAAGACACATTTTAGAGAACAATGGGTACACTCTTTCATTACAAGGTCGCATTTTTCCTCTGCCTGCCGGTTTGGTATGAGAGATCACTCACGCAGTGCCCCAGGCAACATATTTCGGCTTGAAGGCAGCCATGGTAGGCCACAGTATTTTGGCTTTTTTAACCTTCTTAACATGCGGGAAAGGTTTCAAACAGCAGCGCATTTCCCATATCAAGGATGAATAGGGTTGTCCATTTAAAATGGGTTTTCAATGTAAAAGGAGGGGCTGCGGTTTCCCGGTTAACATGCGGCACAAACTCAAGTAAACCACCCCCCCACACACACACACGATTCTCTGGGATGATCACTTCACCCCTCCCCCCACCGCGTGGTTAACAGCGGGGAACATTTCTGTTCAGAAGAGCAGGAACGGGCACCTCTGAATGTCCCCTTAATAAAATCACCCCATTTCAACCAGGTGACCGTGAATGATATCACTCTCCTGAGGATAACAAAGAGAGATAAGGAATGGATATTGTCTGCATGCCAGCAAACACCGGGACCATACACTGCCATGCTTTGTTATGCAATGATTCCAGACTACGTGCTACTGGCCTGGAGTACATGAAGGAGAGCTTTCTGGAGATGTCCCTGGAGGATTTCCGCTCCATCCCCATACACGTTAACAGACTTTTCCAGTAGATGTACTGGCCGCGATTGCCAGGGCAAATTAATCATTAAACACGCTTGCTTTTAAACCATGTGTAATGTTTACAAATATTTACAAAGGTACACTCACCAGAGGTCTCCTGTGTGCCCTGAGGGTCTTGGGTGAGTTCGGGGGTTACTGGTTCCAGATCCAGGGTCACAAACATATCCTGGCTGTTGGGGAAACCGGTTTCTCCGCTTCCTTGCTGCTGTGAGCTACCTACAGTACCTCCATCCTCATCTTCCTCGTTCCCCGAACCGTCTTCCCTGTGTGTTTCTCCATTGACGGAGTCATAGCACGGTTGGGGTAGTGGTGGCTGCACCCCCTAGAATGGCATGCAGCTCCGTGTAGAAGCGGCAAGTTTGCGGCTCTGCCCCGGACCTTCCGTTTGCTTCTCTGGCTTTGTGGTAAGCTTGCCGTAGCTCCTTAATTTTCACGCGGCACTGCTGTGTGTCCCTGTTATGGCCTCGGTCCTTCATGGCCTTGGAGACCTTTTCTAATACTTTGCCATTTCTTTTACTGCTACGGAGTTCAGCTAGCACTGATTCATCTCCCCATCTGGCGAGCAGATCCCGTACCTCCCGTTCGGTCCATGCTGGAGCTCTTTTGCAATCCTGGGACTCCATCACGGTTACCTGTGCTGATGAGCTCAGCGTGGTCACCTGTGCTCTCCACGCTGAGCAAACAGGAAATGAAATTCAAACGTTCGCTGGTCTTTTCCTGTCTACCTAGTCAGTGCATCTGAGTTGAGAGTGCTGTCCAGAGCGGTCACAATGAAGCACTGTGGGATAGCTCCCGGAGGCCAATAACGTTGAATTCCATCCACACTACCCCAATTCCGACCCGCAAAGGCCGATTTTATCGCTAATCCCCTCGTCGAAGGTGGTGTAAAGAAACTGGTTTAAAGGACCCTTTAAGTTGAAAGAAAGGGCTTAGTCGTGTGGACGTGTCCAGGCTTAATTCGATTTAACGCTGCTAAAGTTGACATAAACCCGTAGTGTAGACCAGGCCTCAGACAGATCCCAGTCAAACTCCCTCTGTTAGCCACTTATCTGGTTGAACCAGATAAGACTGAGATAAGACTGGTAGGCTAAGGCAAGCAGAGATAATTTCTGTGATGTGCCTCTTTTGAGTGATTTGGTTTGCAATCTGGGGCATCTGTTTAGGCTCTCTGCTGCCTCTAGGTCAAGGAGCAGCTACAACCAAGTTGATCATTTTCCATGTAAGACAGCGAGGAGACAACACCTGCTTTTATCACTTGAGAGCTCTCCCATCAACATAATTAAACCACCCCCAACGAGTGGCAGGAGAAGCTCTCCCACAGACATAGCGCTGTGTACACGACCACTTATGCCACTGTAACGTAAGTAGGGTAGTGTAGACATGGCCTCAGATACTGAAATGCTCTCTGCATGGGGCTACCTCTCAAATCCTTCCAGAAACTGCAGTGTTCAGAATCCATTGCTCACCTGCTAGCAATGTCTCTTTACAGGTGTATATTGAACTGTTGCTGTGCCACCTGCACTGGCTGCCTGGCTTTCTGCTTTGATTTTAAGAAGTTGGTTTTGATCTAAAATGAACTCAGTGGCCTGGGACCTGCCTATCACGACATACTGCCACAACTGCAGTCAACGGAGGTGCCTGAGCTGGAGTCCCATTATGATAAGAGGGGGCAACTGGCAGGACTTCTTCACCAGGGACCTGGGCCCTTAGAATTCACTTCCCCTTGGTCCATAAAAGCTCAAGTTTGTTAACCTTTAGGGTATACTACAGCACCCACCTTCTCTCTCTGCTTCATGAGAAGACGGGTGTTGAGTTGGGCTAGTTAGTGTTGGTGTGGGACTCTGGTTGGAATTGTGTGGGGAAGCTAAATTCTTAAATTTATTTTGTTTATCTCTGTATTTGATGTGGGGTAATTGATGGTGTGTTTATTAATTCATGTCTTTTTAAAAGATTGCCCAGAGCCCCAGAGTGTTGGATGGGTACTTTTTAGGTATTGCACTATAGTACAAATTCAAATAAAATAAAATAAACAGACTAGTCATGTGATAAGAGCACAGGTCCTCTCATGAATCAGTAATTAGTTAAAAGCTAGGAAACAAAATGAAGGAATAAATGGCCAGTTTTCACAATGGAAAGTGGTAAATAGCAGGATCCCCCAAGAATCTGTACTGGGACCTGTGCTGTTCAACATATTCATGAATGGTCTGGAAAAAGGAATAAACAGTGAGGTAGCAAAGTTTGCAGATGATACTAAATTACTCAAGATAGTTAAGTCCAAACTGACTGCAAAGAGTTTCAAAGGGATCTCACAAAACCGATTGACTGAGCAACAAAACGACAGATGAAGATTAGCGTTGATAAGTGCAAAGTAATACACAGTGGAAAACATAATTCCAACTGTACATCCAAAATGATGGGCTCTCAATTAGCTGTTACCATTTAAGAAAGAAATCCTGGCATCATCATGAATAGCTCTCTGAAAACATCCACTCAATGTGCAGCAGCAGACAAAAAAGCTAACAGAATGTTAGGAATCATTAGGAAAAAAGATATATTAGAATTGGACAAGGTACAGAGAAGGGCAACATAAATGATGGGTGGTATAGAACAACTTCCATATGAGAAGTTAAAAAAGCTGGGATTGTTCAGTTTAAAAAGAAATGACTAAGGGGGGATATGATATAGGTCTAAAACATAATGAATGATGTGGAGAAAGTGAATAAGGAAGTGTTGTTTAGCCGTTCATACAATACAAAAACTGGGGGTCACCCAATGAAATTAATAGGCAGCAGGTTTAAAACAAACAAAAGGAAGTACTTCACACAATGCACAGTCAACCTGTGGAACTTGTTGCCTGAGGATGTTGTGAAGGTCAAAAGTTTAACTGGGGTCAAAAAAGCATTAGATAAGTTCATGGAGGATAAGTCCATCAATGGCTATTAGCAAAGATGGTCAGAGATGCAACCCGTGGTCTGGGTGTCCCTAAACCTCCATCTGCCAGAAGCTGGGACTGGACGTCACTCATTCCCTCTGAAGCATCTGACACTAGCCGTTGTCAGAGACAGGAGACTGGACTACGTGGACCATTGGTCTGACCCAGTATAGCCATTTTAATAGAATCTCAGGTTCTTGCTGATGGATGTAAGGCCAGTTGTAAGGATGTATTGTTCATTATCTGACTTCTGATGGAATTCCTGACCTTGCCTGCACCACTAAGACCTAGCTATTCAAATCCACAACCTTCCCCTAGACTAGGTAATCCTTACTGGCTACTCAATGAAGCCCAAAGGAGCAAGGCAAGAAACAGGAAGTGAAACGGCAGTCATATTCCCATCTGAACTAAGATGTGAGAAAGGCTCACCCTGGAGATAAAACATATTTAAATTATTTATATGACATTTGAAGTTAAAGATACTTGGGCAGATTCTCCATGCCATTGCTCTCCCTTTGCTTGGTGCAGGTGGAACAAAGGGAGCGGAGACCAACAGCAAATCCCTAGCTAGGGATACCGAGTGAACAGAGGGAGTGGCTGGAGCACGACATACTTTGGCAATCTCCAGCTGGCAAAAGGTCCCTTGTGGACCACAGCCAGCTGGAGCAGTTTAGAGCAGGTCCATGCTGCCTACTGTAGCCTGCACCTAAGGCCAAGTAGACAATTAGGGTGGTACAACTTGCTCCCTGATTCCCCGCCCCATTCCTGTTACATCTGCACAATGCATCAGAGAATCTGGTCCGATAACTGCTCTCCTGGGAATGTTGAGAGTGCCTCTTGCTGGCCTAGGTTTGTTATTGCTAGCTGCATATGAGCACTCTTCAGCTGGAGCCTGGGTGTGCAACAGCTATAGAACCACTCCTGCTCCAGAGTTTTCAAGTCCATAGTAGTCCCATTCCTTCTCCCCACACTGTTCACTGAAAAGTTTCATGTCAGCTTTTGAGAAATGTTTTAGCAATGATGAAAACAAAAGTTGTGTTTGCTAACAATAATAAGGGTTGTTTTTCATTTATTTTTATAACTAACCCATGCACTAGTCTTTTAAAGCTATGGACAATTTCAAAAAAGAGATATTTTAACTCTTTCAAACCTTAAACTGCTGGGCTGATTTAGTTGCAATTTTACAGAAAATTTAATCTATACTGTCTAGATATTCTCCCCTCACAAAGGTACAGATTTAATTTTCTATAATGTTACACATAAAACCTTTTGCTAACTTAGGAGTTTGAAGAAGTTCTAACTATTCGTTTTTTAAACTACAGGTAGAGGTAGAGCTAACAAAATATTGTATATAGGCTAGTTAAGGGGAAACAATTAAAAATAACCAAGATGTTAGCATTGTTTTTCACAATCGTTTTCATTTATGTCACCTCAAGCACATGTATAAAATTCTACACATCAAAAAGTTTAAGGGGCAGAAATATGTGAAAAAAAAGTTAGAAAATGTTCAGGTTGCAAAGAGAAGAAATGGAATGGAAGGAACTATCACAACTCTTTTCAGGGTAGCAGCCGTGTTAGTCTGTATCCTCAAAAAGAACAGGAGTACTTGTGGCACCTTAGAGACTAACAAATTTATTAGAGCATAAGCTTTCGTGGGCTACAACCCACTTCTTCGGATGCATATCACAACTCTGTCTACATATCTATTCATAGGATCTAACCACATCAGCCACACCATCAGGGACTCGTTCACCTGCACATCTACCAATGTGATATATGCCATCATGTGCCAGCATGCCCCTCTGCCATGTATTTTGGCCAAACCGGACAGTCTCTATGCAAAAGAATAAATGGATACAAATCTGACATCAGGAATCATAACATTCAAAAATCAGTAAGAGAACACTTCAAACTCTCTGGTCACTCAATAACAGACCTAAAAGTGGCAATTCTTCAACAAAAAAACTTCAAAAACAGACTCCAACGTGAAGCTGCAGAACTGGAATTAATTATCAAACTGGATACCATCAGATTAGGCCTGAATAAAGACTGGGAGTGGTTGGGTCATTACAAAAACTATACCTAATTTCCCCAATACTAATTTCTCCCTACTGTTACTCACACCTTCTTGTCAACTGTCTGTAATAGGCCACTCCCTTACCACTTCAAAAGTTATTTTTCCTCCCTTCGTATCCTGCTGTTAATTGATTTATCTCGTTAGACTGGCTTCACATTTGGTAAAGCAACCTCCATCCTTTCATATATTTATACCTGTTCCTGTATTTTCCACTCCATGCATTTGATGAAGTGGGTTCTAGCCCACGAAAGCTTATGCCCAAATAAATGTGTTAGTCTCTAAGGTGCCACAAGGACTCCTTGTTGTTTCTATCACAAGTTTGCCTACCAAAAATAATGTGAAGAGCCTTACAGCTTCTGTCTCATTATCTAAGTATTTCTACATCTTTCACACACTCCATCCACTCAGTGCACAGAATGAGGCAGAGGTTCTGCAGAAATAATAGTATAAGATTATGTAATTAAATACTGTCACTACGCATATGCACAGGAGGGCACAGTTACCATGATACAGGCACCCACAATTTTGACATTCCATGACATGCTTTCCAACCATAATATCTCTTAACATTGTGTCTTGGGGTTAATTTGGTTTATTATTATTATTACTGGTACTATTTATTTTCGTAGAACATCTCTATTGTGGAAGAATTTGCTGACTGCAGGAGAATACCATCTTGCAAAACACATCTGTTCCCTCAGTGAATGTTTGCACTGTGTAGGGAATGAGGTAGGGCACTCTACCTGCATCCTTAAAGATAATTAAATAGGCAACTTCTTAGAGGGAAAATCCCATTGACTGCAGCTATGGGCATGTGTCTAAGGGCAGTGGACTATGGAGAGACATTTTATCCATCCATTCACCCGTGCACAGCGCTCTTCGAACCAGGCCCAAGCTCAGCAGTTTTCCCTCAAGTTAGGGAAAGCCATATGCCCAGGCCAGGCTCTGCCTCCTTGAACAAATTCCAATGGCTCTCCCAGCCATGGCCTGGCTGGAGTTGCTGCAAGTAGGCAGCTGACGACTTGTTAATGGCCCCAGCAGCTTTCTGCTCTCGCTCTCCAAAGGGCTGGGTTGCCAATTTCGGTTGGACCTATTCCTGGAGGTTTCATCACTTGATATAATCTTTAATTAAAGATTAATCTTTAAATCCTGGTGACTCCAGGACAATTCTGGAGGGTTGGCAACCGTACAAAAGGCTGACCCTGGGTTGCTCATCCTGTGCCCCGCTCCCAGCCCCGGGCTGACAATGCCCCGAAGAACGGGGCGAGGCTGCCCCCGGCAGCCATAAAACAGGGGCCCTCGGCTGGGAAGTCCAGTAGCAGGACGAGCCACTTCTCGGCCCGGGGCTTCACGGGCTCTGTGGGCTGTCCCTCTCCAGCCCATCGCGGCTGAGGGTCAGAGCCAGCCCCGCGGCGCTCCGGGCCCGCTCGCCCAGCTCCCGGACAGGCCTTTCCGCCCCCGCGGCCCGCCCGGGAAGCCAGCGCCCCCCGCCCCGCGGCTCCCCTGACGTCAGGCCGCCAGCCCGGGCTGGTCCCCGCCTCTCATTGTCAGGAGCCCGAGCCCGGCGGCCCGGAGCCAGCGGGCTGCCTGCAACTGCGGAGGGCGCCGCGCGGCTCCCAGGAGGAGCCCCCAGGCGGCGAGAGGCGGGACCCGGCTGTCTTGGGAGGAGGCTCCGTCTCCGAGACTCGGGCAAGTTCCCGGCGGGACTCGGGCTCGGGGCCGGGCAAGGGTCTGCGGAGACCCGCGGGGAGCGGGAGCGGGGCCGGGGAGCAGGCCGGGTCCTGGGGAGGGGGCGGCAGGAGCCCGGCCGGCTCGGGGTGGAGGGATGCGAGGCGTTCGCTTTGTTCGCGGTGCCAGCGGCAGCCAGGGCGGGTCAGTGGGGGAGCCGCTGCGAAGGGCGCGTTGGGAGCGGGGAGGGGAGGGGAGACTCCTGCGGGCGAGCCCCCCCCCCCCCCCCCGGCAGTTGCTTTGTTAGTGAAACTCCCCCGGAGTCTGGGCTGAAACTTCCAGCCGTAGTTTTCTGGGGAGGGGGCGCCTCGCTCCCGAGCCTGCCCCACCAGCCGCTGACATGCGGTCGGGGGAGCCGCAGCGTTTCAGTGCTGGGCCGGAGACAGCTCGCGCCCTGCATCCCAGCAGGGAGCATGAGCCCAGCAAGTCCCAGCTCCAGGAACTGCTAGCAGCTGGCAGGCGAGCTCTCCTAAGATTGCTTCCTTGGCTGGGGTAATGTTGATTCAGAAATCCCAGCGCCCTTTCGTTTGTCTTTTGCCATTTCTATCTAAAATAGATCAGGGAACAAACGCAGGGGCCATACAAAGTCCCCGTGGTTGCCCAAAAGTCCTCGTACTGGACTGTTCCATGGAGGTAGAGTTAACCTTGCGGTGTGAATGAAAAATGGTCTCCAACTGTTGGGTCTGTTACTGAGGAGGATGGTTTAAGCAGAATGTGCATTTTCACAGTTTTTAAGGGAAAAACCTCCAATATGCTGGTTGAGCAGGGAATTTAAATGGTTAAATGAGGGAACAAGTAGAGCATTCTTCTGCGTCAGAAATAATTATTTTGATCAGAACCCTCTCCAGGGCAGATCTGTTTGTGCTCGGTTTACTCCGAGGAATTTTCCAAGTTTCTAAAACGAAACCATTTTCCTGACCATGGAAACGTGAACTGCAAATAGTGAACAGAGGCTTCCTGATCAAGCTTGCAGTTGTTTCACCCACCATGATCTTTGACTGATCTAGGCTGTTGTTTGCAGAAGGAGTCCGCTAATGGCTTCTTCTTTCCTTAAGTGCTCAGAGCATTTTCTCACTCGGTTAGCACCAGTTTGTTGGCCGAGGGGCAGCACTGTTACCTTAGAGCAAATGTGTTTAGTATAATATAGGCATCAGAAACATATGTGCACGTTGTCCTAGGAGATCTCAGCATAGCCCTGCTTTAGAGGTATTATGGAACTGGCTAGTGATTGGTTTTCAAGACTTTAAGCAATTTCTGTAGAATTCATTAAACCTTTTTGTAACCAACAAAATGTTTAATACGATATGAAATTCATAACAGGCATTCTGTACTTTAATGCCCAGTATGTTGGATTATATTGTCTCTCTGGCTTTTGTTGTTGTTTTATTAGGTGCCCTGAGACCCCAGGCATGGGCACCCTGTAAATAAATGTTCCCGTTGTTTTATTATTATCCCCACTTATTACCTTTTCTAATAGCGCTGTATTAATCTGAATCCCTCCCCCCCCCCATCCACTCATCCTTCACTTAGTAATACCTTAATAATACCACCTTTAATAAGACCAATTTAAGGTTTATATTTTATTTTTATTTCAGCTTTTCTGATTTTCCAGAGTTGAGGCTCACTTTGAAAATACTTCAGGGCTTTGCCTCCCTTTTCCCCCCATCCTAAAATCTTGAGGGAAGTCTGTGATTTTAATATTGGAAAACTGATCAAATTTCTTCCTTCTTTTTCTGTTCCCATTTATAATTTTTCCTGAGATGCTACACTTATCGTTTCCAAGTGGTGATTGCTGGTATTTGTATTTAATGTTTGTGGAGCCCTTGCAGAGGGGATATTTCTCCACAGTGGTAAGACACTTTTATTGCGAACTTGCATTGCCAAATCTAAACCAGTTAAGCCAGTTTAAAGACACCCAGATCAACCAATAAGTACATTAGAACTAGGCTTGAAAGGATTAGATTTTAATCAGTAAATGTCAGGAGTAGTTAATTTCTCCTTGCTTACCACACCACAGAAAAAAATAATAATTGAAATGTACATAGCTAATGAGTTTTTAAAAATCACTTGGGTGTGTGTGGATGTACACGAACATCTAGCGAACATTCCTTTGTGTTGAGGATGCTTAAAATGACACCTTCAGTCCTTCTGAACTATTCTATAGTACTGGAGTTGTATCTGGCCACCAGAGCGCAGGGAAGATGTACTTTTCTGAGCCATTCCTGTATGCTTATTTTGAAGTTCTACACTGTGCTCTGATCATCTGGAATGAGGAATGGGTTACAGCATTTCTCAATACTTGTACAATATGCAAATAAACACACGTTGGTTAAAAATGGCCCTCAGCCACTGAAAGCATATGAATTTACATAATCTGTGCATAGATCATCTAAATGTCTCCATTGTGAGGTAGGTAGGGCCCTACCAATTTCACGGCCATGAAAAATGCGTCACGAACCGTGAAATCTGCTACCCTTACTTCTGTGATCCTGCCTTCAGAGCTGGGCAGCTGGAGAGTGGCAGTTGCTGACTGAGGGCCCAGCTCGGCAGGCAGCAGTGTAGAAGTACGGGTGGCAGTACCGTACCATACCACGCCATCCTTACTTCTGCACTGCTGTCGTTGTCGGCTCTGCCTTCAGACCTGGACTCCCGGCCTGCAGCCGCCGCTTTCTAGCTGCACAGTCCTGAAGGCAGCGCCACCGCCAGCAGCAGTGCAGAAGTAAGGGTAGCAGTTCTGCAACCTCCTCAACAATAACCTTGTGACCACCCGCCCACAACTTTTTGGGGGGTTAGAACCCCTAAAATAACACTGGGAAATTTCAGATTTAAATAGCTGAAATCATGAGATTTACAATTTTTAAAATCCTATGACACTGAAATTGACCAAAATGGACCGTGAATTTGGTAGGGCCCTAGAGATTGGCCATTACTGTCAGAATTCTCTGTGGGTATGCCCACAATAAAGATGACTGTCTTAATGTCTGACCTTTTCCCCACTCTGTCATCCTTACTTAGATATTCATAATAACTGTTCTTACGAGAGAATGGGGGGTAGGGAGGTTAAGCCTTCCAGAAGAGATAAGGAAGAGTCAGAAGGAGAAAGATTTAGAAAACTAGGGTTGATGTATTTTGGGGAGCATCTGGTGGAAGTTTGAGTGTAAGGATTCCTAGCAATAAATCATACACGGAGGTGGCAGGTGGAAACCAGAAAGCACGGGGTTCCTTGTTCGCTCAGTAGTAACTATCTCCTGGGCTGAGAAACCCTTCCACCTTTATAGCTCATTTAGGCCAGGGCATGTTTATTGCTTCATTAACACCCTTAAGTTATCATTAATCATTTTATTTCTGAATACTTCTATGACTGATGCATTTAAAATAAATAATAAGTAGCAATGGAGAGTTCACTTTTTAAAATTTTCTGATAGTGCAAATTTGTTAATTAAAATTGGGGAAAATGTTTGAAAAGAAATACCAATGTTTTATAGAAATTATTAGTCCTATGCACACAGCTTGCTCCAGTAAAGTCTCTTCCCTCCAGTTTGAAGCCACATTGCTTGATTCTGGTATCCAGGAAGCTGGCTATAAAAATGTTGACAGGATACTCTGTGCTAACTTCTCCCAGTTTGTCTATACTGGGAAAATGTGTTATGTTAGAAAACATGTTATTGAAAACATTTTAACTAACATGATGTTAAATACTACTTGGTTCCTAGTCTAGACAGGAACAAGTCTTGTTTAGAAAGTATTAATCCCTAGGGTTAACCACAACCAGACGATAACCATTTAACACAACATGTCCTTATCCACTCTACATGCTAAATCATATTTAACTAAGAGCTCTGTGTAGCTCAGGCTTGTCTCTTTCGCCAACAGAAGTTGGACCAGTAAAAGATGTTACCTCACCCACCTTGTCTTTCTAACATCCTGAGACCAGCACAGCTACAACAACACTGCAAACATATTTAACACCGTGTTAGTGAACACGTTTTAGTTAACACAACGTCTAACAATGAGGTATTTTCCCAGTGTAAGCAAGCCTTCTTACATTGTAAATTCACTCCTTTTCATTCAGGCCAGCAATTAGGAAATATGATACATTTGGTATTGATTACATAATCTCTTCAAAAAGTGATGTTAGCATAACTGAACCTATTCACTAAATGAGAATATATTCAGAAACTTGAATCTCTGGTTAAGCAAATAATCTTGGCCAGAAATGGTTTTAAACATTTTCTATTATTAATTATGAGTAGTAGTAATAGTTGTGTATTTTGTGGTAGGTAGCTATTATAATACAGGACTTGTGAGGTGTAACAGTTTCTAACAGTGCAAAAATTGTTTTAAAATTCTAAAATCGTACATATACTTGCTGCCTATACTTGTCATATTACTCATTCACTCTGTTCCAGGCAGGGTCATCTGCCAGGGTGCATGGCTTTTCCCACATCTTCACTGTGCTGCATTTTTTTTTTTTTTTTTTTTCCCCTTTGTTGACAGAAGTCTTAATTCAGTCTCTTTTTTCCATAGTTTGGTAAATGTACTAAGAATTCCCATGCATTATTCATATTGTTGGATTGCCATGTTTAAATTTAGAAGCAGCAGCCATTTCATTTACCCTCACTTTGACTTTGTCTCTGGTAGGTTCTGACTACTACTGCTTTTTAACTTTACAAAAGTGAATTTACAAAAACAATTGGAGTGTGCCTAGAAGGGGACTGGGAATCTGAGTTCCGGTTTCTAGAGCTCTAGCAGCCATTGATTCAGTTAGGTGAAAAAAATAATTTAACCTCTGTTGGCTAAAGTTAGGCACCTAAATAAGTGGCCTGATTCCCAAAAGTGCTGAGCACCTTCAGCTCCCATGAAGGTCAAGGGCATTTGTGGTACTCCGCATCTTTGAAAATAAGGCCACTTATTTAAGGGACTAAATATGAATTTAGGTGCCTTACTTTAGCCACCCAAATTTGACAATTCTGGCCTTAACCTCTCTTTGTCTTTGGCCTTTTTTACTCTGAGATTCCAGCTACTGGGGTACCTGCACCAGTGCAAACCCCAAATGTAGACCAGATAAACTGCTATAAACCACAGTTTGTCCTGCTTTTCCTTAGCCCTGCTTGGAAGTCGTCCTAATCGGTAGGGCCCTACCAAATTCATGGTCCATTTTGGTCAATTTCATGATCAGAGGATTTAAAAATCATAAATTTCATGATTTCAGCTACTTAAATCTGAAATTTCACTGTTGTTGTTGTTAAGTATCAGAGGAGTAGCCGTGTTAGTCTGAATCTGTAAAAAGCAACAGAGGGTCCTGTGGCACCTTTGAGACTAACAGAAGTACTGGGAGCATAAGCTTTCGTGGGTAAGAACCTCACTTCTTCAGATGCAAGTCATGACTTCTGTTAGTCTCAAAGGTGCCACAGGACCCTCTGTTGCTTTTTACTGTTGTTGTTGTTTTAGGGGTCCTGACCCAAAAAAGAGTTATGGGGGGAGTTGTGGTACTGCTATCCTTACTTCTGCACAGCTGAAGGAAGCACCGCTGCCTTCAGAACTGTGCAGCTGGAGAGCGGCAGCTGCAGGCTGGGAATTGAGCTCTGAAGGGTTAGGGTTAGGATGTAAATAATATCATTTGATTAGAACATATATCTTTTTAGTATTATACCCAACTACCAATCAGCCTATCAACCAGAGTGATACGTTTCAGTTGGAGTCACTGCAGGATAAGCATATGAGGACAGCTAGTTCTATGCACTGGAGCATTAGGCTAACTCTCCAGGTTGTACTCAATGAACTTCAGAGACTATGTTATTGTACAAAGAACCATCCTAGAACAGAACTTGGATCAGATATTTATTGGGTTAATAAGGCCAGGGCCACCCCAGAGCAAGGCTACCAAATATAGACCTGTCAAATGTTCAAAATATCCATCAATAGGAGTGTGTTTATATAAGTTATGCTAGACAGATTTGCAGCTGGTGTAAAGTGGCATATTTCTCTCAATCTCAATGGAGCTAAGGTGGCTTACATTATCTGAGAATCTGGCCCTAAGTTTGTAAAATTGGCTGCATTTCCCAGTTGCAGTATTTCAATTTACTACTTATGTTGTTACAGCTTTGGACAGTCTCTATTTGGGCAAGTTTTCTGTTGTTCTGAAAAGCATATCCTTTGTGTTTTCTGACTTTTCTGTACTAAAACTGTTTACTATAATCTTGCATTAACATAGCTGTTTGCATATTGTTAAATAAAGGGGGGGGGACCCACAAAACTAAATTGCAAAGGGAGAGAAAAAGAATAAATGCATGTGGGTCAGTTTATGTCAAATCAATCTGGGAGCAACACTGGGGTTTGGATTCATTTAATAGCTTTGAGCACTCGTACGCTCCACTTGTCCACCTCAAAAAGCTGTACCAATATTAACCAGTAAATTCTCACAATTGCCCTGAGGCACCTAAGTATCATTAGCTGCATTTTGTAGATGGGAAGACCGAGGCAGGTAAAATGACTTATCCAAGGCCACAGAAAGAGTCTGTGTTAGAGCCAGGGTTAGAATTCAAGAGTTCCCATTTCCCAGTCACTAGATCATGCCTCCAGATTTGTGTAGGGTTGGCACAAAAACTGATCACTTAAATCCCCATGGAAGATCACAGAATTTTTATGATTCAGCTGCACTTTGGAAAATTGGCATCTGCCAACATAGACCATGGCAGCATTAATATCTGCCCCACCATACATGTTTGCTTACTTGTCTGTGCCACCATGTTGCTTTTCTTGTGACTTTGAACAGCACAGTATCATTCTTGCCAGCATAGATTAGTGCATGTGCCAAGCACAGTTCTGCTTTTGCACAACTGCCAACCCTGTGGAGCAGAAGCACCCACCCTTGCCCAGCTCTCTGCATATAGATTCCAATCCCCTGTGGGCAAGGGAAGAGGGAGCAATGCTACAGGGCTTACATCTCCCACTCTTTCATACCTCTTGGGACCAAGGGTAATGTGCAGCGTTTTTGCCCCTTCCAGCCATGATGGGGACAGTTTGGGCTTTAGTCTGTTTAATCTATCGTTCGTATACCAACACATGCATCCAAATAGCTATAACTGTGAACTTACTTAGCCAATTGTTCTCAAAGCAATAGATTTGTGGGTTTTTGTTTTTTTTGTTTTTTTAAGGCCAGACTTAACCAGTATGGTGGTCTAGGGCTAGGCTGATCCCTTGCATAACACAAGCGGGAGAACCTCACTCAGTATGAAACTTGCCTGACAAGCCTTCATTGAGGACTATCCACACACTGAAGTTTTAAATTTCAACCCTTTTTGTGTTATGTGAGCAAGAAAAACTTTTTTTAAATTGGAAAAGTTATTTGTTTTGGATTTTGTCATGAACACTTAGTTCAGAAATGGCTGGACTGATTTTATTCATACTTCCTAAAAACTGCTTTAGGGCTGGGACCAAAACTTTCAGTGAATAAGGAATATTTCTGAGCAAGGAATGAGCGCCTATAAGGGACGGTTAGAATGACAGGGCCTTCTCAACTTTACTGTTGTATTTAGTACTGAGACTCCTGCCATCTAGGCATTTTGCTCAGTTGGTTCTGTGTTTTCTTGTATAACTTGATCTTTTACAATAGGTTCTAAAGAATTTATTAAGTATTATGTTCTCAGTTAGTAGAGGGGATGGTATGATGAGATTTCCTATCATGGCATGTGGCCCATCTGTGACTGCTAGTAGCAAATATTTCCAACGGCTGGTGATGGGACACTAGATGGGGAGGGCTCTGAGTTAATACAATGAATTCTTTCCCAGGTGTCTGGCTGCTGGGTCTTGCCCGCATGCTCAGGGTATAACTCATTGCCATATTTGGGGTTGGGAGGGAATTTTTCTCCAGGTCACATTGGCAGAGACCCTGGGGGTTTTTTTGCCTGCCTTGTTGGCCTGAGCCTCTCACTGGTTTGAACTAAAGTCAATGGTGGATTGGATTCTCTTTAACTTAAAGTCTTTAAATCATAATTTGAGGACTTCAGTAACTCAGCCAGAGGTTCTGGGTCTATCACAGCAGTGGGTGGGCAAGGTTCTGTGGCCTGTACTGTGCAGGAGGTCAGACTAGATCAGTGGTTCCCAAACTTTAACAATCCGTGAACCCCTTTCACTAAAATGTCAAGTCTCGTGAACCCCCTCTTAAAAATGAATATTTCTAGGGATTTTTTCCTTTACCTGATTATAAATTATGAAAGCAGTGATCTTGGAGATATAAAAATTGTTTTTGTGACATGCTTATTACACACTATTTATTAATTATTATTTATCATTACAGTATTTTTATTACATTATTGAAAATGGCTACACTCTTCCAAGATCTCACTTTCGTAGCTTGTATCACTTTGAATAAGCCTATTATAAGACAAGGCTCCTATGTTTCATCAAGGAGTATCAGATGTGAAACAGCATGAAGGTATTTAAGAAGCCAACTCAGAGTTCCTCCTAGACAAGCATTCAGGTCTTGAGCAGTCCAGGCAAACAACGCACATTACAATAAAGCATAAACTTGTTCTTCATCATAATTTTAAAAACAATACTAGCTCCCTATTTGATTTTAAAAACAGCAAAAAATATCCACCTCCCTTTCCATTTCTTATAAGGAGTCTTGAAGGTTAAATCTCAGTGTGATAGATCTGCTTGCTTTGATCTGCTTAGCTCTTGGAAGTCCAAGAGCTCCGGGCTGCTGGCCCCATGCTGCCCAGGGTCCCTAGGGACAGCTCTGTCCGCCATTAGGGAATTCCCCCTTCCCACCCCGAGAACCCCCTGTAACATTTCGCGAACCCCCAGGGGTTCACGAACCCCAGTTCGGGAACCACTGGACTAGATGATTACAATGGTCCCTTCTGACCTTTAAAGTCTGAGTCTTGTTAAAAATGCATCTCCCTACCTAACTGGGTGAGAGAACTCTAAATGCAGATAGGATACACCATTGAGCAGAGAGATTAACATAATTTCTTTTTTGAATTAAATGTTTCACTTTAAAAAAAAAAATTGTTATTTGTACAATTCAAATTGACTAAAATTTGCTTAATGATATCTAGCAGGTGCTCATCAGAGTGTAACTATCTGTTTTAGCATTTTTTTTTTTTTCAGCTCTGTCATATTATGCTGCATTCAGCAGAACATCTTAGAATTCTGAATAACAGATTTTGCTGCAATACTGCATCTTCATGACATGCTGCAACTGGACCTGTCCTGCTCTGTTTTCACATTAACTCTTAATGCTGTAAATTGTTTTCATGCATACATTCTGAATCCTAAAACTGAGAAGTAATAAGTGGTTTCCTTGACTGGAGATGTTGAAAAACATACCATACAGTTTCTAAAGCCAAGAAGATACTGCAGAGACTGAAAGCCTGAGTCGATCATCTGATTCCATTGCAGCACTTTCAGCTGGCTCGTGTTGTGAGGTCTCTGTGCCTCATGTGGGTGTGTAATGGGTTACCTTAAAGAGAAAATATGATGAAACTGCTTCAAGGACTTGTTGGTACATGTGATACATTAGTGAAACATATCAGAGGAGAAAGGAGATTCCTGAACTAGTATTTGGAGCAGAACTGAAAAATGGTTCATTCCCTGTGTCATGTGAATCATTTGGAAATATCTGTTTCAAAGTGGAGGAAAAACTGTCCTCCGCTTTAAAACTAAATAACCTTAATGTAGCATTAATATCAAGAATTTAAACATGCGGTAGATACGGGAGCCTAATACAAAGGTCCCCATAGCAAAGTTAACTCAGCCACATGGCATCTTTGTGTGTAGTATTTTGGAATACAGTTCATGCTGTGAAATGCAGAGAATGCCTTAGTCTGGGTGCAACATGGGAAACTTAATGTTTCTGTTGGAAGTTTGTCTTTAAAATGTCTCAGCTTTTATGCATTTAGAGTTGCAGCCTTAATACTGCCTTCATGTAGTTTGTGCATTGGGCAGGGAGGTTCAGCTTGGAGTGAAGCATCTTCAGTATCTGGGTGTAGCAAAGCGAGACTCCTGCTGGTTATCCTGGGAATTAGCTCTCCAGCATAGAGTGCCTCCTACTGTCCAGTGTCTCGCCTGCCTTAGGGCCCCTCCCCCCGTGTCCCTCCCAGACCCCTTTTCCTCTGGGTTCTGCCCCCAGCAGTAACCCACAGTCTGGGTCTCCCCAACCCTCTATCCCCACTTTGCCGTAGTGGGGACTGCCAGTCGTCATCTAGCCCCTGCTCACTGGGGCAAACTGCAGTCTGTAAACCACTCATCACTGGCAAGGGTTTTTTTTTTTTTTTTTTTTTTTTTTTGGACCTGCTGCCTTTCCCTGCAGCCCAGTACCTCTCTCTTTAGGCCTCGAACGAGGCCTGCAGCCTGGGGAGTTGCCAGGCTGGAGCTCCCCAGCTCCTCTTGCCTTTCCCCAGCACTACTCTACCTCTGGTACCCTGCTCCCAGGCTGCTATGTCCTTCTCTCACCACCACTAGAGATAGACTGCCTTAGCTCCTGGCTCACAGCCCTTTTATAGGGCTAGCTGGGGCCTGATTGGGGCATGGCCCCAGCTGTGTCTGCTTCCCCAATCAGCCTAGCCTTTTCTCTCAGGAGCGGGATAACTGCCCTGCTACAATGGGGAAAATACCCTAAACACCGATATTCTGCAGGAGAGAAGTCCTCAAGCCAGATCAGACTGCTGGGGACAAACCGCAAAGGTGGCCAAAGGGAATGAAAGCTATGAAGGTCTGTCCGAGGGGCGGGGCGGGGGGGGGGTAAGATTTGCTGTCCCATGGAGAGGGTGAGGGTTGTGGCCCTCTTAACCCTTGGATGCCCAGTCTCCCCATGACATGGACAGGAAATTTATTCACCAGAACCTGTGTATCTAACAGAGATGCAGAGCTATCCAGCAGACCCTGGAACACTAGCTCCAGAGATCTCTGTCCTCCCCGGCTGCCTGGCACCACTGCCAGAGTTTCCCCTGCCCACTAGTGCCCTTGGGAATCCCACTGAAGGGGAGTGCCACAGAGTGGAAGGGCTGGTGAAGAGACAATACAGAACACATTTATTCTGGTAGTGTCTAAGGACCAACCAAGAATGGGGACACATTGTGCTAGACTCTGTAAAAACACCATCTGCCCTGCCCTTTCCCCTATGGTGTTTCTGTTACTTGTGAAGGCATTCTGCACCAACAAATTAAAAATTGTGTGCACAGTATTTTAAAATTCTGCAAATTTTATTTATCAAGTAAATGTGGAGGCTGAAGCACGGCATTGGGGAACACAGGCCACTGGCTATAGAGGTGGGAGATTATTGTGCAGCTCCCCCCTCCCACCCCCAGGACATGGACTCAGCGCAAGGATCAGGCCTGCCTCAGAAACACCCCAGGGCCCTGCCCCTCTGTGTTAGGTGCACCAGGTGTGGTCAGGCAGGCTAAGCAAGGCAGGATCCAAGTGTGGAGGAGCTTAATGTGAGGGGCTCTAGGTGTGGGTTGAGAGAGTTTGGTGTGGGCAATGTGGATGCGGACAGCTCAGTGGGGGAATCTGGGTGTGGGGTGGGGCTCTGGATGCACAAGGACTGGTTGGTGAGTTCTAGGTGCAACGGTAATGGGACTCTGCAAGGGGGTCCAGATGCTGGGGGATTGGGGCTCAGTGGGGATCCAGGTGCAGGTGGTTGGGGCTCAGTGGGGATCTGGGTGTGGGTGGCTTGTTGGGGTGGTCCAGGTGGAGTGGGGCTCATGGGGGGGGGGGGTTCTGAGTGTGGGAGGGTGAGGCTTGGCAGGAGGATCTAGGAATGAGGGGGTCTAGATGCAAGGGAGTTGGGTGGATGGAGGAGCAGCTCGCTGTAGAGGGATCCCTCCCCCTGCAACTGAGGAGCGATGGGTGCAGGAATGTGGTGGTGGTGGGTTTGCAGAGCTACCTGCAGCTGGGGGAGAAATCTGGTGGTGGGTCTGACCCAGTCCTGGTTGCAGTGGAAGGGAGGAGAAAGTCCTATCCTCCTCAGCCCAGCCAAGACTAGCAGCTGAGTCTGGCACAGCGTCGGAACCATGTCACGGAATCACCGGGCCGATGCTCTAGAACTACTCCGTGTGAAACCAGACAGGACTCTGGGGGAGCCTCCTCTCTCTGAGCATACTGTCTCCAGGCCAAGAAGCTTACACAGCTTCAACCTTCCTGGATCTGACCTCCAGAGCATTCAGCATCCCCTTCCTCACCATGTGCTTCCAGCAGTGAGTCCACCCATTCGGTGCTTCTGGGGAAGCCAGAAGGCCCTGCACCCTAACTCTGCAGTGACTCTCAGCCAGCATAAAACGGAACGTTTATTAGTTGACAGGAACACAGCAAAGAACAAAACTTCTTAGTCCCTGATTTCTGTGCTTTCAGCAAAGTCCATCTTGGGGGACCCCAGGGCCAGACACCCTGGACTCCTCCCTTCCCAGTCCTCCCGCCCGCCCCCCCAGCAGACTGCCCTGGACTCCGCTGCCTGGCCTCTGACATGCCCGTTGCTCCTTCTCTGGTCTTTGTCCTGCTTCCTGGGCCAAGAGTCACCTGGTTGCATTCCCCCTCCTGGTTCTCAAGTTACAAAGGGCATTGTCCATCGCCTACATGCAGGCAGTTGGCGTAGCCTCAACTGCTCCTGAGGGTCTCAGACAAAGTCACACGCCCTTATTCCCACCACCTTGGCATTAGTGCAGCACACAGGGAAACTGAGGCACACACAGTATTCGTGCAAAACAATAAAACTAACATAGGTTCAACAGACTCACATACAACATAACAAGGGAAAATCCCCACTTTGTCACCAGGCATCAGCCAGGTCTTCCCCAGTCCCGCACCCTGCCCCACAGTGATTTATCTCTGCCGGCTGCCCCGGACACTTGAAACATACTGCTGGGGAGGGTTGCATGACCACTGTTGTGGCTTCCCTTTGCTTCCTTGGCAGAAATTCATTTTTCTGCGGGGAAGCAAAGAAATCTTCTGGGGACATAAATTCTGGACATGCACAGAGGCGCAGAATTCCCCCAGGAGTACTCTGTGGGTCACACACAGGAAGGTGAGCTCTGTGTTCACAGAGATCTCGAATACAACTTGCAAACTCTGCCAGAAGAAATAAGAATTACTTACCGTCNTGTGCATATGCACACAACTAACCAGTCACAGAGGAGCATGCATCACACTTGCACGCACACAAAGAGCACTAATCAATCTTGGAGGGGCGCTGAGTGGATACACTAGGGTAGGCAACCTATAGCACACATGCCGAAGGCGGCACGCGAGCTGATTTTCAGTGGCACTCACACTGCCTGGGTCCTGGCCACCAGTCTGGGGGGCTCTACATTTTAATTTAATTTTAAATGAAGCTTCTTACACATTTTAAAAACCTTATTTACTTTACATACAACAATAGTTTAGTTATATATTATAGACTTATAGAAAGAGACCTTCTAAAAACGTTAAAATGTATTACTGGCACACGAAACCTTAAATTAGAGTGAATAAAGGAAGACTCGGCACACCACTTCTGAAAGGTTGCCGGCCCCTGCACTAGGGTGACCAGATATCCCGATTTTATAGGGACAGTCCCGATATTTGGGACTTTTTTAATATGGGCTCCTATTACTCCCCCACCCCCATCCCAATTTTTCACTCTTGCTATCTGGTCACTCTAGGATACACATACATACTGTCTGCCTAACTGAGCTTAGGAGGGTATTCATTTCTCCCACCAACCAGTGGTGGGATACTGTTGGAGACAGTACACTGTATTACTAGACTAAATGGACCACTGATCTTTTCCACTGTATCACTCCTTATGCTCTGAATTATAGCGTTCAGAAACATGTTTAATGAAAGAAGAGATTATACAAAAGAAACATTTCCTACCTTCCTGTATTCACTTTGTTTTCTTCTTTCAGGCTAAAATTGTCTCTGTCAAAGAAGCTGCAGGATTCAAGGAGAAACTGACATGTTTAAAATCACTCCTTTGATCCAAACTGAAGAAAATTGAACCCAAGAACAAAAAATAAAAATGGCAGAATTTACAGGTTATAAGGAGACTTCAAATCGCCACCTTCGATTCAAGTTACAGAGCTTTGGCCGTCGTCTTGATGAACTGGAAGAAGCAACAAAAAATCTCCAGAAAGCAGAGGATGAGCTTCTTGACCTTCAGGACAAGGTTATCCAGGCAGAAGGCAGCAATTCTAGCATGCTGGCTGATGTAGAAGCTCTGAGAAAAAGAGTGCTGAAAATTGAAGGCAAGGATGAAGAAATAAAAAAAGCTGAAGAGCTCTGTCAGTTGATGAAGGAAAAACTGGAGGAGGAGGAAAGTCTCACTCAAGAACTTAAATCAGAAATTGAACAGCTTCAGAAGAGAATGGCAGAACTGGAAAAACTGGAGGAAGCTTTCGGCAGGAGCAAGAATGATTGTACTCAGCTGTGTCTGAGCCTTAATGAAGAAAAAAATTTGACCAAAAAAATATCTACAGAGTTGGAAATACTTAGGATGAAAGTAAAAGAACTTGAAGCATCTGAAGACAGACTGGATAAAACTGAACATAGTTTAGTAAGTGAGTTAGAAAAGCTTAAATCTTTAACACTGAGCTTTGCTAGTGAAAGAAAACACTTCAATGAAAGAGAAAAGCAGAATGAAAAATTAATCCAGGAGCTAACACAAAAACTAGAACAAAACAACAAACTAAATAGGGCAGATCAAACTAGAAATGCATCAAACCTGCTAGAAAGATCATCAAATAGTCTTCTGGATAGAAATGACCTGAGAATTGAAGATGACTTGACCTCTGCATTGCCCTCTAAAGAAACCAGAAGAAAGGGAAGCTTGGATTACCTAAAGCATGTAGAAAATGAAACCAGAAATAAATCAGAAAATCAAAAGAATAAAAATCAAGAAGACAACAAAGTGAAAGATCTCAACCAAGAAATTGAGAAACTTAAAACTCAAATTAAACATTTTGAATCTTTAGAAGAAGAACTTAAAAAAATGAAAGCCAAAAATAATGACCTGCAAGATAGTTATCTGAGTGAACAGAATAAAAACAAGCTCCTGACTGGTCAATTGGAAGAAATTAAAATTCAAATAAAGAAACAAAAGGATATGGAGAATGGTGAGGTGGAAAGTGAAGAAATGAGCTTCCCCAGCAGAATTAGACATGACAGACCTAAATACAGAGGTATCACAGCTGAGCCGGCAATTTCAAAACACAAGTCACGGGAGCTTTCACCTCAGCATAGACGAGAAAGGACACGGAACAGAGAATTCTCTTCCAATAATGACAGTTATACCACAAGTAGCAAGCAAGTTCCCAGTCCAAGTTTAATTACTAGGAGAACAGTAAAGGCATCTAGTACATCTGCTCTACTAGACACTGTGATTACTGATACAAAAAGAATGGAAGACAAATCAGCAGTTGCTACATATTTATCTATGCAGAAAGATAGTGGTGCTCCACAAAATGAAGTGAAGAAATCGAGAGAGCAGCCATCTGTGCTGAGTCGATACCCACCGGCTGCACATGAGCACAAATCTTGGAAAGCATCTTCCAAACCTGGGAATGAAAGTGGGCTGAAGACCAAAGTTGAAAAGCCATCTCAAATATTTAGTGATGTTTGCCAAGGTACCTCTGATGAAAAATCAAGCAAAGGAGAAATGACTGTATCTTTGACTGAAAAGATGAAAACAAGCCAAGCAGAGATGTCTGATCTATGTGTAGAGATACCCTTTATGAAAAGTAACCATGCACCATCCAATGAAACAGCTTCATCATATAGATACCATATCTCTTCTCAGATGTTAGCAGCTGAATCCACCAGCTCTAAAGCAGAAGCAGCAACAGTCTCTGTTTTATCTCACAGACAGTCCCCAGAAGGGAAATCTAAAAGAACAATAAACTCCCAAGAAAGAGAATTTACAGACATTTTTCATGAAAATACAAAGCCTCCAACTTTATTAAAGTATTCAAACAGCTCAAGAAGTCAAGAAGACATCTTACAGATTCTCACAAGTCAAGGTAAGGAAGGAATGGACCAATCTGCACCATCAGTTACAGGTCAGACAAATGTTGGCATAAAATCTGACTCTTTGAGATCCAAAGCCATCAAACCAGCTAGCCATGAAAAACTTAGTACAGATGAGGAGATTGGTAAAAGCACCAATGCTGCCACTGAATCAGAACTGGAGACGAGAAAGAAACCCAGTTCCAGAGAATTCTCAAGCTCCAGAGGAGTTCTCAGAGCATCTCTCTTTGAAAATGATAAAAATACTGGAAATGAAGATGACCCCCCCAAATCCATAAAGACATCTTCAGATGCCGCCAGCGTAGGATTGAAATCCAGAAGGTCATTCAGCCCTAGAGAAGCTTTGAGATCAAAAGCCATCATTAAACCTGTAATAATTGAAAAGGACATGAAAGAAGTAATGGGAGGGGCTGGGTCTGAGGAATACTCTCAAAAACAGAAATCTCTCTTTAAAACTGTGACAAATAAAATGACAAGCAGCATAACAATCTTCCCCTCTGAGCCAGCCAACACAAGGACCAACACAAATGAAGCCGCAAAGGAAAGACATACGTCTACCAGCAATATTCGAGTCACTCCAAATGAGCTATCAACCATAACAAACAACATCAGCACACCCTTTGATATCTCAATTAATAAGAGTGATACTGCTCTGAAATTATCTGAGGCAGATAAAATTGGGGATTTAGCTCTGAGAAACAGGACAGAAACACTAATCTCAAGAAGCAGTATTATGATAAAACCTTCTGAACTCATTGAGAAGAACAATTGTGATCCATCCTTAGAATCAATCCGCTGGAAAAGCCATGGGTCTTTAGAAGCAGATTCACCAGAGACAAAACACATCACTCTGAGAAGTTCTTGGAGGACAAGGCGGGGATTACAATCTTTGGAAGACTCTCAGATCAAAGTGGAAAAAAATACAGCTTCCACTCGTACAAAGGCATGCAAGTCATCTACAGACCTCTCTGAAATGGAAGGGGCCAATGCAAGAATACATTTACTTGAGCAGAATTCAAGAAAGTCCAGGGCCACTATTAATTCTTGGAATACCCCTGAATTAGAATTCCGAAGGACCCAAAGTAGCTTGAGTGCATCTGAGCTATCTACTCGAAGGAGCTACGTCCATGATCCCATCACTGCTTCTACTTGGAATCGCATGACATTACCAGTAAGTGTTCTCTGTTTTCTGTTACTTTTAATTGTCATTCTCTTTTTGAAATTGTCCACTAATTGTAGGATGCCCAACTTGAAATACTAACAGTTCTGATTTTCAGAGGCGTTACATTCCCACAGCTCCTGTTCACTTCAACTGATTACCTAACTATTGAGGCATCCAAATTAATTAGCGACTTTGGAAAATTGGGCGGATTAGTTGTGTTCCCATCTGCCTCATTCTTGTACTGCTCTCTGTGTAAATAAAGCCATACTCATCTGTTCTTGCCAAAGCTAAGAGAGGAAATAATTGGTCCCACTTAGTCATGAGCCTATATGTCTTTTAAAGTCAAGCTTTGCAAGGTAGAGTCAGCAGGAAATAGCAAAGAATTCATTTAAAGAGTGCTGCACTGCTTCAGTCTGAACTTTCAACTTCCATTTTTAAAGGGACGCTGGCTGTGTCACCTCCATGTGTGACATACCTCAAACGGCTCCCTGGAACATGTCCTAGCAGACCACAGAGAGACGGCTGGTTGTGTGGTGCTGCCATCTCCTCCTAGTTCCAAGTTGTTAGATCACCTTGAGAAAAAGCTTAAAACACATGAACTACTTTCCTAGCATTACTTTTCCTTGCTATTGAGTATGTTATTCAGTTGTCAGTGAGAGGAGAGCTTGCATAAGGGGAAATCCAGGAGATGTTCTCACTGTTACGATGTGGTTCTCTCTCTGAAGAGGACTGAGAATCCCTGACATTAAAATATTCATCTGGTGGGGTGTGTCCATTCTGGCCATGCTAAATATGTGTTTTAATTACTGTTCGAGTTCAATGTACCCACTCTTTATGCAGTATCTATACAATACAAACAGCAGGGGCGCCCTCATTAACTCCCACAGCCATTTTCAGTGTTGGTTTGAAGCACAAATAAAGTACAGAAGAGATCAAAGGTCTGTAGGGTGGTTGTGGAAGGGAGGGAATTCTCAGCCAAATGAATTTGCCACTGAACAAAGGTTTCCATTTGGGAATATAGATGAAGATGTGAGAGGGTATTTTTGTTTTCCAAACCTTGCTTTGTTCCCTAGAACCAACTTCACCTCTCGGGGATTAAGCATACAATGCAACACGGCTTTACTTTGTAGCATCTATTGTCATTAGAGAGTTAGGGTCAGATTATCAAAGATATTTGGGCACCTAAAGATGCAGATGGGCACCTAGTGGATCTATATTTGACCTAATAGGCATGTTTGAAAATCCCACTAGGTACATTTCTTCTTTGAGTAGCTGAAGACATATATTCCAAGTAGGTGTGTGCGCACCCCAAACGCTGGAGCCGGAGACTTTTGCCTAGCAGAACCATTAGAGGGGCAGCATCCGGCAATATGAGATGGCACCGCCCCAGCCCCCTTCAGTTCCTTCTCATCACCCATCGTCTGGAGTCAGAGCTCGTGTGGTGGTGGTTTTCACAACCTTACATTAATCTTTTTTGTGTAGCTTATTGTACATAGTTAAGAGTTTTAATAAAAAAAAAAATAGAGGGTATTAGTGGCTGTGCCCTCTCCCCCCCCGATGCCCTCCCCAGGTTTAAGCATTGTCCTTCGTGTGGAGTAGCGTTTCCCAACAGTGACCCCACACACAGTGCTTGCTCTGCCCTGGCAAAGCCCATCTTAAGGAGCGCTGTTCATCTGTAGATCGTTCAAGAGGAGGACTCAGGTGGTGCAGGTCCTTTGCCTCAAACAGCACCTGCTTGAACAAACCACGTGGCTTGAGCCCACACAGGGGACTATCTCGGGCCGCAGATTGCCCTGGGGCTCAGAAAGTGCTGCTGCCTCTTGTTCTGGGGTAGTGACCTCTCCGAAGAGGCACAGGAATCGTTCTCCATTGTTGGCACCAAAGAAGAGTTGTCCAAGGGGAACTCTTCTGCCTTCCCTGGCATGGGACCAGTCCTGGTGCGCAGGATGGCATGTGTACATCTGTTCCTCCTTTTGGTACAGGGCAGGAAGGGCAGAAACCCTGTACTGTTGACTCCAGTTCTGGCCTCCAGGCATCTATTTAGAGTCCAGTACTGACTGGAGGGATGCCAGTACTGACCGTGTCTGTGATGTCAGCATACCAGGCTGTAGCGGACTTACTGTGCCTTTTGGTCTCGTCATCGCTGCTGGTCAAAGACTTCGCGAGGCTGGTGTCTGCAGTGGCCCCCCAATTAATGAGGTGCTCCTCAAACCTGTGAGTGCTCTTTGAGGTACACCGGCTTCGTTACCGCCAGTGGTCAAGTGCTTGGAGAAGCGCTATTTTGTGGCTGTTCAGGCATACAAGGGGGTCTATTCCCATCTGGCCCCAAACTCCCTGGTGGTCATGGCAGGACAGGTTCAAGTCCACGTCCAAAGACAGAGACACTAAGCATTTGGACCTTTTGGGCAGAAAGGTATGCACCTCCTAATGGTTACAGATGAGGATTGTGAACCAGCAAGCTTTATTGTCCAAATATGACTTTCTCAATTGGTTGACTATGGCCAAATTTGAGGAGCAGTTGCCTGAAGTGTCTTGTGATGAGTCTTGTGTGTTTGTCACCAAAGACTGCTTGATGGCCAAGATGTCTTTGCAATCCGCCCTTGATATTGCGGACACCTCAACCAAAGTGATGGCCTTGGTGATTACTATGAGGAGGGCTTCCTGTCTCCAAAACTCAGGGATTGCTCTGGATGTCCAGCAAACAATCGAAGACTTGCCTTTTGATGGCAAAGCCTTGTTTTCAGACAAGATTGAAACCCTGCTTTCCTTTAAGGATTCCAGGGCTACCGTAAGGTCTTTGGGGGTGCATATGCTGCCCATGCAGAGACACCACTACGGGGCACAGCAACAACAACTGTACAGACGACAGCATCCTTTTGTCAGCCCTTCTCCTCGAGACAGTGAGACTAATCTAGGAAGAGGGAAAGGTCTCACAAGAGGAAGCACTTGAGCTCAGGGCCTGGCTGGGCTGTTCGCCCTCCTTTTGCACCTGTTAAGCGCCCATTTTGACTCGTTGGTCCAGAGCACTGTTCCAGTTCTTCTTCCACTCTCATTGCCTCCCACCCTCTGTTCCATTGGGGACAGGCTGGTCTGCTTTTATAATGCCTGGGTCTCAATTACCTCTGACAGCTGGGTCATAGACACACTGTAAGATTGGGCTATCCCAACCAATTTCTCTCCACGCACCAGCCCCACTCTTCAGGGACCCCTCTCATGAGATGCTGCTCTTCGAGCCGGTCGGCTGTCTGCTAATGTTGGGAACGGTGGAGGAAGTTCCGCAAAAACCCCAGCGTCATGGTTTCTACTCCTGGTACTTCCTGATACCAAAATCCAAGGGCAAGATGAGGCCCATCCTCAATCTTTGTGGACTCAACAAATTAATCAGATATGTGAGGTTCCACATGGTCACACTCTTAGCTATCTGCCCTCCTCTGTCTTAGAGTGACTGGTTTGCTGCTCTTCAGGATGCTTATTTTCATGTGGCCATTCTACCAAGTCACAGGAAGTTTCTTTGCTTCTTAGTAGGAGAATGCCATTTTCAGTACATAGTTCTCTCATTCGGCTTTCTTCCCCTTCTCCTTCCCCCTCCCCCCCGAGTTTTCACCAAATATATGGCATTGGTCATGGCATACCTCTGGCGGAAGGGAATCCACATCTTCCCCTACCTTGATTACCAGTTGCTAAGGGGCAGTTCCAGAGAGGAGGTTCTTGCCCATGTTAACACTGCATACCATTTACTCAACCGATTGGAACTCATTCTAAACACCACTAAGTCAACCTTGGCTCCCACTCAACAAATGGAGTTCACTGGGGCTCTGTTAGATTCCACAAAGTTGAGGATGTTCTTGCTGAGCGACTGCTTCCTGGCAATTCAACAAATGTGTCTCCGTCTACAATCGCAACCTTCCATGACAGTTTGCGTGTGTTTGAGCCTGTTGGGCCATCTGTCCAGTTGCACCCAGGTGGTCTAGTTTGCCAGGTTGCGTCTTCACCCTCTTGTGATGTGGCTCAGGACAGTTTACCGCCCAGCCCTGCATCTCTGGACTGGTTGATTCACCTTCCTCCACTGGTCTAGAGTCCCTGCACTGGTGGGAGTCCCTGTGCAACTTGTGCCAAGGAGTTCCTTTCACTTGGCCCTCCCCGATCAAATCAGTGATTAACATTCATCCCTTCTGGGTTGGGGGGCGCATTTGGACTTGTTGAGGGTGTAGGGCCTGTGGTTGGAACAGGAAGCCTTGTTCCACATCAATGTATTGGGGCTTCAGGCTATCTACAATGCATGTTGTGCCTTCCAGGACCGCATCAGGCATTCAGTGGTTCACTTACTCACCAATAATACCACCACAATGTACTATGTGAACAAACAAAGGGGAGCCCACTCCAGATTGGCTCTAGGCAGAGCAATCAACCTATGGCAGTTCTGCATCAAAGAAAACATCACCCTGGTAGCTGTCCACTTGCCAGGGGTGCAGAGCCATCTTGCAGGGTGTCTCAGCAGGATTTTTTCACAGAGCCACGAATGGTCCCTTAAAGGAGTGTCCTTCAGATTGTTTTTGCAGCATGGGGCATCCCCATGATCGATTTATTTGCAACGGGGGAAAACAAAGAGTGTCACCTATTCTGCTCTCTGGGAGGGTCTCAGCCCAGGCTCTCTCTGACACTTTCCACTACAGCTGGCAGTCGACTCTCTTATATGTCTTCCTTCCTGTCCCAATCATTCCCTAGGTCATTGCCAAGCTCAAGGTGCATCAAGCCAGGGTCGTCCTGATTGCCCTGGCGTGCCTGAGACAGTGTTTTTTTTTCGGGCCTCCTTGTTTTGTCAGATCTGCCTCCCATGCCGCTACCTCTCCTTCCCAACCTCTTCACACAGATGCATTCTGCATCTGACGATCAGCTCCCTACACCTTACGGCATGGCTGCTGCATGGCTGAATGAAAAGGAAGAACATTGCTTGGATGCTGTGAAACCTACCACTTGGACAGCCTATTTGGCAAAATGGAAGAACAGGGACTTCCATCCAGCACATCTTGGAGTACCTGCTACACCTTCAGAAATCGAGCTTGGCACTCAGTTCTCTGAGAATGCACTTGGCAGCACTATCCGTGTTTCATCCATCTATTCAAGGGAAATCAGATTTTTTCCAACGCCATGGTGACAAGGACTTCTCTGCCTGCATCCTCTGGTCTGAGGGCCAGTCCCCTTGTGGGACCTAAACACTGTTTTAGCAGCTCTTATGGGACCTCCATTCAAGCCCCATGCTTCCTGCCCATTGCTCCTCCTGTCTCAGAAAACTGCATTCTTGGTAGCAATTGCCTCTGGGGCCTCCTTACACACAGTTTTCCACGGACAAGGTTATGATCTAGCCACACCCAAAGTTCTTATCCAACGTAGTCTCTCAGTTGCATTTGAACCAGGTGGTGTATTTTCCCCTAAGCCACATTCCTCCGCAGAGGAGCAACGCCTCCAAACGTTAGACACTAAATAGGACTTAACTGTTTCGTGCTTCACCTTGCATGTTCATATCCTATGCGGACTGCATGAAGGGACAAGCAGTGTCTGCACAGGCTATCTCAAGATGGATAATGTCTTGTATTCAGACTGCGTATGAGATAGCGCCAGCTATGATTCCACAGCAGATATGGGCTCATTCCACGAGAGCACAGGCACATTGGTGATGTTCCTCAGTGATATTTCCATATCGGACATTTGCATGTGGCCATCCATCCATACATTTATGGACCATTACATGATCACTGCATGTTCCAGAGTAGATGCTAATGTTAGAAGAGCAGTCCTGAGATCCTATTCAGATAGACTCCGAGCCCCGCCTCTGGATGGGGGTACTGTTTGTAAGTCACCTACTGGGCATACACATCTGCATCTACTCAAAGAAGAAATGGTTACTTACTGTAACTGTGGTTCTTTGAGATGTGATGAAGACGTGTATTCCACAACCTGCCCTCCATCACCTCTGCATTGGAGTCTTCCCCTAGACATTTGGTGCGAAGGAACTTAGGGAGGTTGGGGTGGCGCTGCTTCATATACAGGTTATAGACACAAGGCGCAAACACTGTCCCTCTACGGGTACTGCTAGGCCTATCCAGTGTGCACACAATTACTTGGAATACACATCTGCATCACATCTCGAAGAACCACAGTTACAGTAACTGTTTGTCAAGGTATTTAGGTACCTAAATGAATCTGGCCCTGAGATAGTTCAGTTAGCACTGAGTTCTCTGTTGCTCAACTGTTATTTAAGAGTCTAGGTAAGAAGGAAGGAAGATATTCTAGCTCAGTGGTTCTCAAAGCCGGTCTGCCGCTTGTTCAGGGAAAGCCCCTGGCGGGCCGGGCCGGTTTGTTTACCTGCCATGTCCGAAGGTTCAGCCGATCGCAGCTCCCACTGGCCGCGGTTCGCTGCGCCAGGCCAATGGGGGCTGCGGGAAGGGTGGCCAGCACGTCCCTCGGCCCGCGCCGCTTCCCATAGCCCCCATTGGCCTGGAGCAGCGAACCGCGGCCAGTGGGAGCTGCGGGAAACGGCGAGGGCCGAAGGACGTGCTGGCCGTCCTTCCCCTGCCCCTATTGGCCTGGAGCAGCGAACCGCAGCCAGTGGGAGCTGTGGACACAGCAGGAAAACAAACCGGTCTGGCCTGCCAGGGACTTTCCCCGAACAAGCGGTGGAGCGGCTTTGAGAACCACTGTTCTAGCTGGTATTTTAAATGAGATGGAGGGTGCCTGAGGGATCTTGGAAGGCTGGAGATGTAGAAGGGAAAGTTTTTTCATTGAGATGAGATTGTGTGCAGGGAGAGGCTTCGGGAGGAGAGACCAGAGATAAATAAAGAATACGTGATGGCATGGACTACAGGATTTTTTGGCTTCAGTTTGGAATAAACACATCTTACATGCATGGCAGAGCTATGAATGTGTTAGCAGTGCAGCCCAAATGAAGCTTTTATCCAACATTACACATTTGAGTGGTCATGTACTTAGCACCTTGAGTCAACTTTCCAGACCTTCGAGGGATAGAAAAGGTCTGTACTGCCTAACCTCGAAGAGCATGAGTCAACCCAGTTGTATGATTTGGGGGATCTAAGTGTGAGCCTTTCCCTGCAACTGTGAAGGCTAGCAATAGGTAGGTAACATTTTTTTTAGATGAAAGCTGAGCTTCTCACACAATAACATGACTCCAGGAGCTTGCTCTTTGAGAAAAACAACAAATATTGTTAGATTTGCAATAAAATTGTAAAAGTTGGCAACCCTGAAAATTATACATTTGAGAAATCTCAAAAAAATCCCCTAAAGGATCTAGGTCTATAGCTGGGGGATCTGCTAGGGCTACTGTATTCCACAGGAAGACCCTTCTAAGTGACATAAACACCAATCTTTACTTTGGCAGGGGGTGAGATATCGGACCTTAAATCTGCTGTCTGTTCAGGACCATGCTATTACCAACTTTGGGAGTTCAAATACCATGATACAGCTCCCTGCCCCCCAAATCACAAGTTTGTCTGTCAAATAATAATTTTTAAAAATCATTGGTGTTGTCTGGTTTTTGTGCTAAGCCGGGCTCCTTGTGTGTGTGTTTCATGATGCAAATTCAACACACTCACAAACTGGGGGCACCTACCCACTTCTGGCTGATGGGAGGGACACACTCCCCAGGACCTTCCTGTCCTTCCCCCAGGAGGCTTCCCCCTGCTCTCCTATCTCCCCTATCCTGTCCCCTGCTTCAACTGCACAGAGCCCAGCTGCAGCAATTGCTGCGGCAAGGGCAGCTGACTGAGCAGGGGTTGGGAATGGAGGGCCAATGCACCTGCCTTCTCTCCACCGCCCCCCCCCCCCCCCCTCCCCCCCCAGCATTGTTCTACCCTCTCCATGCAGCATGGTGGGAGGTTAAATAGGGCTGAAGCTGCTGCCACTCCCTGGGCTAGGGCCCTGCTCTGCACGCAGACAGGAGAAAGCTGAGGCTTCCCAGCTTGCTGAGGCCAGGTGTGAGACCCAATGTATGACAGAGACCCTGACTAGGGGACACTAAAATCGTTCATGCAGGGAGCTAAACTTTGGTGGGATGTGCCCCTCGGTGCCACTCTGTAACCTCAGCCTCAGGACTCTTCACTTCTCATAGACTCATAGACTTTAAGGTCAGAAGGGACCATTATGATCATCTGGTCTGACCCCCTGCATGCTGCAGGCCATAAAACCGTCCCTACCCCTTCCCTGGACTCTGCTGTTGAAGTCCCCAATCCTGTTTTAGGTGACTTCAATCGGCAGAAACCCTCCTGCTAGAGATCCCTGCCCTATGCTGCGGAGGAAGGCGAAAAACCTCCAGAGGCTCAGCCAATCTGCCCTGGAGGAAAATTCCTTCCCGACCCCAAATATGGCGATCAGTAAGACCCCGAGCATATAGGCAAGAGTCTCCAGCCTGACCCCTGTCAGCCATTATACAATTTACCTACCATTTCTTGGTTTTCCTCGACTACTATGTTTTACCATTAAACCATTCCCTCCATAAATTTATCTAACTTAATCTTAAAACCAGACAGGTCCGTCGCCCCCACCGTTTCCCTCGGAAGGCCGTTCCAATATTTCACCCCTCTGACGGTCAGAAACCTTCGTCTAATTTCAAGCCTGAACCTCCCCACGGCCAGTTTATATCCATTCGTTCTCGTATCCACATTAGTACTAAGCTGGAATAATTCTTCTCCCTCCCTCGTATTAATCCCTCTAATATAGTTAAAGATAGCAATCATATCCCCCCTCAGCCTTCGCTTTGTCAGACTAAACAACCCAAGCTCCTCTAGTCTCTTTTCATACGACAGGTTTTCCATTCCTCTGATCATCCTAGTGGCCCTTCTCTGCACCCGTTCCAGTTTGAGTTCATCTTTTTTAAACATGGGAGACCAGAACTGCACACAGTACTCCAAATGAGGTCTCACCAGCGCCTTGTACAACGGAAGCAGGACCTCCTTATCCCTACTAGATATACCTCGCCTAATGCATCCCAAGACAGCATTGGCTTTTTTCACCGCCACGTCGCATTGTCGACTCATAATCATCCTGCGGTCTATTAGGACCCCTAGGTCCTTCTCCTCTTCCGTTACTTCTAACCAATGCGTCCCCATCTTGTAACTAAAATTTTTATTAGTCATCCCCAAATGCATCACCTTACACTTTTTACTATTAAATTTCATCCTATTCCTGATACTCCAATTCACAAGCTCGTTCAAGTCTCCCTGCAGGATATCCCTATCCTCCTCCGAATTTACAACGCCTCCCACCTTCGTATCATCTGCAAACTTTATCAGCCCACTCCTGCAATCGGTTCCGAGGTCAGTTATAAATAGATTAAATAAAATGGGTCCCAAAACCGAACCTTGAGGCACTCCACTAGTAACCTTCCTCCAACCTGACAGTTCACCCTTTAATACGACCCGCTGCATTCTCCCCATTAACCAATTCCTTATCCACCTCTGGATTTTCATATTGATCCCCATGTTTTTCAGTTTAACCAATAATTCCTCATGGGGTACAGTATCAAACGCTTTACTGAAATCCAGGTATATTAGGTCCACCGCATTTCCCTTATCTAATAAATCCGTTACTTTCTCAAAGAAGGAGATCAGATTCGTTTGGCACGATCTGCCCTTCGTAAAACCATGTTGTAATTTATCGCAATTGCCACTAACCTCCAGGTCCTCAACTAGTTTCTCTTTCAGAATTTTCTCTAATACCTTGCACACTACAGATGTTAAA
This sequence comes from Trachemys scripta elegans, assembly GCF_013100865.1. NCBI lineage: Eukaryota > Metazoa > Chordata > Testudines > Emydidae > Trachemys > Trachemys scripta. The sequence goes on from NC_048317.1 coordinate 18,865,849, forward strand.
CTAACAGGCCTGTAGTTACCTGTAGTTACCTCTGATAGAAAGAGGGTAGTAAAATGAGTGGGCAGGAAATCTGTGAGGAGCAGGCAGCTTTAGTCTTCAGCATCATCATCAGCTGTTGGAAGCTCTGCCCTGTAGGACCCAGCAAACCTGGCGGCGGCATTTCAGGTGCTGACCAATTGAAACTGTCAGCCAAAGCCAGCAGCTCAGGCTGTGGGGAGTTCCCTCTGGTGGTCACAGGCAGAAATGCACCTGCACAAACCAGTCAGTCAGAAATTCTTGAGCTGCTCAAGAGACCACAAGTGGATGTAACAAACTGTGAATGTTGTCAACATTACATGTCCAGCCCCTCAGACACTCTGGGAGATTCCACACTTCAGAGGAAAGAAGCAGGAGTTTCTCTGGCGGGTTCTTTTAAAAACTGTTTGAAGCTGGCCAGAGGCTTGGAATTTTAGAATTTTTCCTATGAAGATGGACTAGCAGGCAGAGAGCAGGCCCACAAGTCAAAGGTGCAAGATACTTGCAGTTTATCCGGTGGCTCTGCTATTAATTACAGTGGTAGCACTGGCTCCTCCATGGAGCTGAGCTGTATATTAAAGCAGCAGTGGTATGAGAATTAAGTTCCCATCCTCTCCCTCACTCTAAACATTTTCAGACTTTCTCCTTCCAGGCTGAAATTTTATGTCTTTGGCTGCTGCCTGAAGGTGAATTGTTGATATATATATATATATATATATATATATATATATATTTATTTTTTTTTAAAGTTTGAGCAAAATCTGTTTAGCCATTTTTGGGCAAGTGGAGAGTGAGTCACCTACTGGGCATACATGTCTGCATCTACTCGAAGAAGAAGAAATGGTTATTTTACTGTAAATGTGGTTCTTAGAGATGTAATGCCAACATGTATTCCACGTCCTACCCCACATCCCCTCTGCAGTAGCGTCTTCCCCTAGACCAGCGGTTCTCAAACTGTGGGTCAGGACCCCAAAGTGGGTGGTGACCCCGTTTTAATGGGGCCACCGGGGCTGGCTTAAACTTGCTGGGCCAAGTCCAAAGCTGAAGCTCAACGGCTTCAGCCCTGAGCAGCAGGGTTCAGGTTACAGGCCCCCTGCCTGGGGCTTCACCCCTTGGGTTTCGACTTTGCTCCTTCCCCGGCCTGGGGTGGTGGGCTCGGGCTGTGGTTTTGCACCCCACCCCACCCCCTGGGGCAGCAGGGCTTCGGTGAGCTTGGGTGTACTTAGCACCTTGAGTCTAACTTTCCAGACCTTGGAGGGATAGAAAAGGTCTGTAGTGCCTAACCTCAAAGATCATGAGTCAGATCCCAAAAATCATGGGGTTGGGTTAAGTGTGAGCCTTTCCCTGCAAATGTGAAGGCTAGCAACAGTTTTTAAAATGAAAGCTGAGCTTTCAAACCTAGCTGATAAACCTAGGGTGCCCTTTCTTGGAGGAGACATGTATTTGCAGTGGCTCAGGTATGAACACTAACCTCTGGCCTAGAAATAGCCCTCAGGAGCAGGGCACATCTTGAACCTACAAGGTGTTGGGATAATCTATTCTGACCACCTGTGTAGCACAGGCAAGAGACCTGCCCCCAAATAATTCCTAGAGCAGATCTTTCCCCTGCCCTCCCACCTCACTAAAGAAACAGTATTACAGTGAAACCTTTCTGAACCTCTTGAGAAGAACAATGAACCCTCCATTGGAGGCAATCAGTTGTAAGAGCCATAGGTCATTGGAAACAGCTTCTTGAGAGAGAAAATACATCACAAGGAGACATTCGTAAGTCCTTTGGAAGACTCTTAATGAAAAGTGCATAAAAATACAACTTCCACTACCACAAACACATTCAAGCCATTTACAGCCCTCTCTGAAACAGAAGAAACCAACATAAGAATACACCCAGCATTTAAAAAGAGCTAGTGCCACTGTTAATTTCTTCCATCACATTTCTGAGCGTGGAGTCACTTTAGGATGCAAACCTGTTCTCATTCCTGAGAGCAGTTTTAGTCATATCATACCCACACACACACTTCCTACGGGAGGCAGGGGATAGGACTGGCAACCAATAGGTAGGACAGAGCAAAAAGATGGGAGGCAAGATCCTGGGCACACCTCAGCAAACTCACAGTCCTAAGGGATTAGTTCCCTAAGAGTGAATGCTATGTGGAGAGATGCTAAGAGCATGTTGAAGGGCAAAGTTCAAACCTCCAAATCCTAGAATGAGCCTGGTGTCTAGTTCAGAGCCAATGTTCGGTGGTGGTGGGGGGCCTTCAGAGGAGCAAAAAACCAAAGTAGTGGGAGAGAATAAAATCTGCCGGGGTAAGTGCAGATGTGAACGAGGCAGAGGTTCTCAAATGTGCTTAAGGGATTTAGGGCCTCAAGTCCCATTAAAGGTCAAGGACAGTCAATGGGGCTTGTGCTCCAACATCCATTTGGCACTTCTGAAAATCTTCCTGAGCTCAGTAGGCTAGAAGAGCATCCAAAAGAAGTGGAAATCTTACTCAAACACCAGAATTAGACTGGGACAAAACTGTCTATGTTGCTTTCATCCTAGTGTAACAAGGCCAGATTTTTGAAGGTATTTAGGCATCTAATGATGCGGATAGGTGCCTAGCAGGATCCCAGGTACCCAACTCTCATTGATTTCAGTAGATTTCAAACTTGATTTCAGTGGGAGTTGGGCACCCTGGCCTTTTAGAAAATCCTACTAGGCACCGGTCTACATCTTTAGGTGCATAAATACCTTTGAAAATTTGCCTCTTAAGTTCTTTATAAACAGCAGTGGAATTTTGTTGGCGTTTTAGAGACAGTCCACTATGTCAGTGTGGGCAGCCACAAACCATAATATGTGGAGGACTGCAAAATGACTCAATTCTCTGGAGGTCTTCGTGCCTCGAACATCGCTAATAAGAACGCTATGGCTTGGCTTGATCGGATTGCATACACCTAAAAATAAATATTGTAAACAGAATTTATCTTCCCAACACCTCAGAGGTGAGGCGGTATTCCTACCGGGGATGTTTTTAAATCTACAGGATACCAGTGTATTAAAAGAATAAGCCAAGAAGCTTTCTGAACCATTAATGTTGATTTTTAACAAGTCTTGGAACATTAGGGAAGTTCCAGAGGTCTGGAACAATGCTACTATTGTACCAGTTTTTTAAAAGCGTAAACAGGATGGTCCAGGAACTATAGGTGGATTATCCTGACATTGATTCCTAGCAAAATAATGGAAAGGCTGATACAGAGTTAAAGATGGTAGCATAATTAGTGCCAGTCGTCATGGTTTTATGGAAAATAGGTTCTGTCAAACAAACTGTATATTCTTCGAGAGAGATGTCCCTGTGGGTGCTCCACTCTAGGTGTTGGTGCGTCCCTGCGCCTTCACTTGGAGACTTTTTGTAGCAGTATTCGTACTGGCCACACATGCGCAGAGGCTGCCCCCCGCAGTGAGTCTAGGATAATAGTGCGCATGCATGGCCAATCTCCTCAGTTCCTTCTCTACCGTCCCCGGCCTGAGACGGAGCTCAGCAGACTCGTTAGGAAATCCCTCACTTTGTTACTATTACCTGTTCCAGTAGTTAGTTTGTTGTCAGTTCTTGTTAGTGTAGCTCATTAGTTCTTTTATCTGTTAAAAAAAAAAAAAATTTCTCTCAGCCGCAGCCGCTTCTACCATGCCTGGCTCCACAGGCTTTAAGCGCTGCTCTACCTGTAAGGACGCTATTCCGCTCTCTGATGGCCACTCTCATTGTATAAAATGCCTGGGGGAAACACACATTCCCCAAAAATGTGCCCACTGTACCAAACTCAGTTCCAGGGCACGGAAGGACAGGGAGCTTAAACTGAAACTGCTCCTCCTGCAGAAGTCTATCGGGTCAGTTTCAGACCCAGGAGCCGACTCCAGCTCTACTGCCCGCCACAGCCCCCCTGCTTCAAAAAAACTGAAGAAAGCTACAAAAAAGGGGCAGCCCTCTCCAGCAAAGAAGTTGGTGAAGCACAAAAGTGCCTCAGGCAGGTCAACAGTTTCCCTGCCTGTGTTTCCTCGCCTCAGCACTTTTGAAGAGCCGGGCTCCTCAGGCACCGCACGAAAGCCGCCTCAGGCTGCGGCGGCGGCGCGAAGCTCCGGTGCCGAGGCTTCAGGCTTTCAGTTGCCTGCCTCGTTTATGGCACCGTTCGGCACCGAGACGAACACGGTGCCGACATTTCCAGCCTTGCCTGACCCTGTGCAGGCTGATGTTGTCCCCCCGGCACCTACCACGGCACCGGCAATCGCAGCACAGGCTGACAGGGAGATCAAAGGAAAAACCCCTGCTCAGAGGAATGTTCCCTCAGGGCAACTTCCTCCTCCGCAGCTTTCACCTCATGCAGGAGCCTCACCTTTTCAATTCACTCAGACAGCAGATCTATTGGTCTCACCTATTCTGCAGTCTCCCCTGATAAATGCCTGTTTTTCTCCAATGCTGGACTCAGGATCAGAACAACCTTCCTCCAGTGAGGAGGAAACTGATCCACAGGCAGTTTTTTCTCCTTCTCAAGACTCCCAGACCCAGATCAACAGGGGTTACAAAAAAACTACCTCAGCCTGTCCTCAGTATCCTGCCCCATGGGGAGTGAACCCTTGGATGGCAACACCTATGCCCTACCCACCACCTTGGCAATGTTGGGCACCATGGGCATCGTACTTCCGAGAACACATGCGCTACGGCACTTCGACCAGGCGCAACACTGGTTTAGCACTGCCTCGTGACGGACCTGCCAGTGACATAAGATACCAGGCAGCACCGTCACACTCCCAGGAGCAACTGAGTCCTGCTCCTATTACAGCAGAGTCCGACGTAACGCTTGAGGAAGCCTTACTTCCCCTTCCTCCAACCCCGTCGGATGACTATGCCAAATTCCAAGACCTCTTTAAAAGAGCTGCAGGTGACTTGAAAATTAACTTAGAGGAAGTCACTGAACAACGGCATGAACTAACAGACATTTTGCAGCCCTCTTCTTCCTCTAGAGTGGCATTACCAATCAACATAGCCCTTTTAGAACCCACTAAATCCATCTGGCAGAATCCAGCCACTAGCCTACCTACCTGTAAACAAGCGGACAGGAAGTACTTCATTCCTTCAAAGGGCTCTGAATTCCTTTTTACCCATTCAGCGCCAAACTCATTGGTAGTGGACGCAGCAAACCAGAGGGCCAAACAACAGTATGCCCGCTCCACCCCAGCCAACAAGGACAGTAAACGCCTGGACCTCTTCGGCCGTAAAGTATATGCATCCTCGACGCTACAGTTTCGCATAGCTAATTATACCGCAGTCCTTGCAAAATATGACCACAAAAACTATAATAAATTCATGGATTTTATTGATCACATCCCAGAACAGAAGAAACAACAATTCACAGCTCTGGTTTCCGAGGGACAAACCATATCACGCACCGCTCTCTAAGCGGCTCTCGATGTAGCTAACACTGCAGTAAGGTCGACCGCCACAGCAGTGGTCATGCGACGAGGTTCATGGCTCTCTTCCTCCTTCTTCCCTCGAGAGGTCCAGAGCACCATTGAAGATCTTCCCTTCGATGGGGAAAAACTTTTTGCCTCCACCACAAACGACATGCTGCATTCGATGAAGGACGCAAGAGCAACCCTCTGGTCCCTAGGCCTCCAGCCACCTGCGACCAGAAGACAACAATATAGATATCAACCTTATCACCAACCACGCTACCCCACATTTTCACAACACTCCTATAGACCACAGGAACAACAACAGCAACGCCAAAGACCAAGATTCCAGCGTTGTCGTCCTAATTCTACAGGGGCGCTGCAACCCCCTCCAACTAATAGGCAGATTTGAAGCATTGGTCGAGGGTTTAGAAAACAGCGTTCCCACTTCAGCCGGCACACCTATCTTTGGACACCGCCTACGACCATTCTCTCATCAATGGCAGAAAATTACATCCGACAAATGGGTCATAGAGGTAGTTACAATTGGATACGCCATCCCCTTCCTCTCCCTCCCTCCCACCCACCCACCCTCCCCGTCCCTCTTCAGGGACCCATCTCACGAGCAACTACTCTTCCAAGAAGTGCAGCATCTCCTTCAACTGGGAGCAGTAGAAACTGTGCCAGAACGACACAGAGGGAAGGGTTTTTACTCCCATTATTTCTTAACAGAGAAGAAAAATGGGGGATGGCGACCAATCCTCGACCTCAGGCGGCTCAACAAATTTGTCAAAAAGCAAAAGTTCAAGATGGTCACTCTTACCACTATAATCCCAGCGCTGGAGCAGGGCGACTGGTTTTCAGCCCTCGACCTACAGGATGCCTATTTTCATGTGACTATACACCCATCCTACAGACGATTCCTACGCTTTACTCTCGGCTCCACACATTTCCAATACAGGGTTCTCCCTTTCGGACTGTCCACGGCCCCCCGTGTTTTTTCCAAGATCCTAGCCGTAGTTACAGCCTACCTCAGAAAACAAGGGGTCGTAATATTTCCTTACCTAGACGATTGCCTCCTCAAAGCTTCAACGTTCGACGAAGCTCTCCGATCCATACGGCTTACCATCGATTGTTTCCTATCTTTAGGCCTGCAAGTAAACAAAAACAAATCCACATTATACCCCACCCAACATCTGGAGTTCATAGGGGGGGCATACCTCGACTCCCAGACGGGGTTGGCATCTCTCCCACCAGCTCGCTTCAATTCTATAAGTCAACTAGCCACAAGGATTCGCAACAGTCCCCAGGTGACTGTCCGGGACTGCCTACAAATACTAGGTCACATGGCCTCGTGCACCTCCGTCATTCAAAATGCACGTCTATATATGAGGTGCTTCCAAGCGTGGTTGGCCACGGTGTACAGACCGAATGTGCACCCTCTAAACAAGACTCTCTCCATACCTGCCCGAGTCAAAGATTCTCTACAGTGGTGGACAATTCACTTCAACCTCTGCTCTGGAGTCCCCTTTCTTCAGCAGGCTCCATCCCTCATACTGACGACCGATGCATCTCTGACAGGATGGGGTGCACACATGTCTCACCACACAGCCCAGGGGCTTTGATCTTCAACCGAGACCACTCTCCATATAAATGTCCTAGAACTTCGAGCCATTCGCAATGAGTGCCGTCAATTCCTACCACTGATCAAGAACCAACACGTACGCATAATGACAGACAATATTGCATGCATGTTCTACGTGAACAGGCAGGGGGGAGCTCGATCCCAGTCCCTGTGCACAGAGGCTATGAAACTCTGGAACTGGTGCATTGCGAACAACATCCGGGTATCAGCGGCCTACCTTCCTGGAGTGATGAATACCACAGCGGACAAACTAAGCAGACGTTTCCCATGGGATCACGAATGGGAATTAAACGAGCACATCATTCGCGACATATTCCGCATTTGGGGCTACCCAGTAATAGACCTCTTTGCAACTGCAAAAAACAAGAAATGTCCCAATTTTTGCTCCAGAGCAGGGCTAGGCAAACATTCCCTGGGAGACGCATTCATGATCCCATGGCACCAAAACTTACTGTATGCATTTCCCCCGATACCGGTTCTGAACAGGGTCCTGATAAAAATACGAACAGATGGAGCCAAAGTGATCCTAATTGCCCCATCATGGCCCAGACAGCCCTGGTTTCCGTTTCTCACCAAAATGTCCATTCGACCACCAATCCCCTTGCCTCTCATTCCGAACCTCCTATCACAACAACACGGCCGTTTTCTCCACCCCAACTTATCCATGCTCCACCTCAAAGCATGGTTCCTACATGGTTCTCCCAAAATGAACTAGATTGTTCTGAACAAGTTCAAAGAGTGCTCCTGCATAGCAGAACACAATCTACTCGCACCACCTATCTATGTAAGTGGAAACGATTCACACACTGGCGTTCAACTAAACAACTTAGTCCCACGTCAGCACCTCTTCCGCTCATACTTGACTACCTATTGGACCTTAAGCAATCCGGCCTTTCTTCCAGTTCCATCAGGGTCCATTTAGCTGCTATTACAACTTTTCATGACAAAATTGAGGGTACTTCCGTATTTGCTCATCCTATCACCAAGCGCTTCCTCAAGGGACTCCAAACCCTATACCCAGACATAAAACCACCCACCACCCCGTGGGACCTTCATCTAGTTCTCTCTTGCCTAACCCAACAACCATTTGAACCCCTAGCCACGTGTTCCCTTTTACACCTTTCGATGAAAACAGCATTTTTAGTGGCAATTACCGCCGCCAGGCGGGCAGGAGAAATAGCAGCTCTTATGGCAGACCCACCATATACGATATTTTTCAAAGACAAGGTTACCCTCAGGTTACACCCCAATTTTCTTCCTAAAGTACACTCCTCGTTCCACATTAATGAGCCGATTCACTTACCAACCTTTTTCCCGAAGCCACATGCGAACTCGTTCGAAGCCTCAATACATACACTAGATGTACGCAGGGCCTTGTCCTTCTATTTGGATAGAACCAAACCTTTTAGAAATTCTTCCAGACTTTTTGTTTCCATCGCGGAGCGTTCCAGAGGTACACCTATTTCTACCCAGAGACTTTCGAACTGGATTTCTCAGTGCATCCGGTTGTGCTATCAGATGAAGAAAGTTACACCTCCAGACGGCATCAGAACACACTCCACTAGATCTATGGCTGCCTCTGTAGCATTCTTACACAAAGTTCCCCTGGCTGATATCTGTAAAGCAGCTACCTGGTCCTCTGAGCACACATTTGTTAAACACTATGCCCTTACTCAAGGCCCTCTATCTGATATACGTTTGGGCAAGGCTGTACTATCAACGGCGTTCCTATCAGATCCGAATTCCCTACCTCCTTAAGATACACGGCTTTTAAGTCACCTAGAGTGGAGCACCCACAGGGACATCTCTCGAAGAAGAAGAGGAGGTTACTCACCCTGTGCAGTAACTGACGTTCTTCGAGATGAGTGTCCCTGTGGGTGCTCCACTACCCACCCTCCTCCCCTCTACTTCGGAGTTGGGGTAGCCTCCGTTGTAGAGAAGGAACTGAGGAGATTGGCCACGCATGCGCACTATTATCCTAGACTCACTGCGGGGGGCAGCCTCTGCGCATGTGTGGCCAGTACGAGTACTGCTACGAAAAGTCTCCGAGTGAAGGCGCAGGGACGCACCAACACTTAGAGTGGAGCACCCACAGGGACACTCATCTTGAAGAACGTCAGTTACTGCACGGTGAGTAACCTCCTCTTTTTAATGAGATTAAAAGTTTGGTTAGTAAAAGTAACTGTTAATATAATAAAAACAACAAGGAGTCCTTGTGGCACCTTAGAGACTAACAAATGTATTTGGGCATAAGCTTTCATGGGGTAGAACCCACTTCATCAGATTCATGGAGTGGAAAATACAGGAGCAGGTATAACAATTCAATTGACAGCAGGATATCAAGGGAGGAAAAATATTTTTTGAAGTTATTTGTCTTGTTAGACTGACTTCACACTTGGTAAGGCAACTCGCATCTTTTCATGTATTTATACCTTCTCCTGTATTTTCCACTCCATGCATCTGATGAAGTGGGTTCTAGCCCACGAAAGCTTATGCCCAAATACATTTGTTAGTCTCTAAGGTACCACAAGGACTCCTCGTTGTTTTTGCTGATACAGACAAACACGGCTACCACTCTGAAACCAGTTAATATAATATACTCCTGTAGACTACTGGAAGGCATTTGACTTAGTCTTGCATGACATGCTGATTAAAAAAGATTAGCACTATACAAAATCCACATAGCCTATATTAAATAGCTTTAAAAGGTAATTGTAAATGTCATTCAATGAGGGTGTTTCTAATGGGGTCCCACAGAGTTTTGTTCTTTATCTTAATGATCTGGAAGAAAATATAAAATCATTGCTGGTAAAGTTTGCAGATGAGATAAAAAATGAGAGTGGTAAATAATGATGGGGACAATTGAACTGGATTGATTGATAAATTGGGCTCATTTGAACAACATCCATTTTAATACAGCCAAATACAAGGTCATACGTCTAGGAAGAAAGAATATAAATCAGCCTTCCAGGATGGGGGACTGTACTCTGGAAAGCAGTGACTCTGAAAAGGACCTAGAGATTATGGTAGATAATCAACTGCACATGAGTTCCCAGTGTGATGCTATAAGGGGTCCCGGGATGTACAAACAGGAATAGCAAGTACCGTAGGGAGGTGGTATTACCTCTGTGTAAGACCTTAGTGAAACCATCACTAGATACTGTCTAGTTCTGATGTCTGTATTTCAAAAAGGAAGTTGTCAATGATGACTGGTCTTCAACAGGGGACCCCCCATCCTCATTGAATGCCTTAACTGCTGGGCTAAAAGTCAGTCACTCTGTTTCTGGTCCAGTGACTAATTATTTATACAAAGTGGAACAGCATCAACCAGCAAGACTAGAAGAGACATACTTCATGCTAATCCCCAGCCCAGTGGCTAGGGCAGCCTGAAGGGAGATGGGAGTTCAAATCCCTGCTCCACGGCAAGCAGAGAGGGATTTGAACCTGGGTCTCCACTCTAAAGTCACGTAGGTGGGCTGAAGGCTATAAGGGGGAGGCAGCACCAACACCTGCGTTTCCGGGATCAGCATTGTTTAGCACAGGGCTCTGAACATGCCTGCCAAAGTGAGGCCCCTAAGGCAAGATAGATGGGCAGAGTTGGCCCTAGGTGTTTTGCCAACCAGAGTGGAAAAACCCAGCCAAATGATGTCACACACTCCGACTCAACGGTGTTGAGTTGGTGCCTCCAGAAATTGGCACCCAGGGCACCTGCCTCTCCAGCTGACCCTGTCGGCATGGGAATGCTGAAATTGAGGCTGCTGCCAGGACTCACGTGTGAGAGAGGTACCTAGGTGTTAGGACTGAGGTGACTGTGTGCATACCCAGTAGCAGAATTTAGGCACCTAAGTGACTTTGCAGGTGGAAATTTAGGCGCCTATAGGGTTAAGTGGCAGCTGAGTGCGGGTTCTGAGGATCTAAATGTTGGATGCAGGCATCTGAAGTGTCTGTTAGGGGCCTGAATTCCTTTGTGGATCTAACCCTTTCTGTTCAAAGTCTCTCCTGTGGGAATTGTGCTGAGGAACTAAAGGGGGGGTGTCCTTTGTCTCCTTTAATCTTCACATTAGCCATGGATAAGCCTACATTTTAGTTACAGGTATTTTTAGTAAAAGTCATGGACAGGTCACTGGCAGTAAACAAAAATTCATGGCCCATGACCTGTCCATGACTTTTACTAAAAATACCCGTGACTAAATCTTGGGGAGGGGGTGCCCCAGGTGCTGTGGGGAGGCAGCTTGGGGGTGCCATGGCCCCAGTCCCTGCAGGTGCTGGGGGGAGGTGGGTGGCACTGCATGGCCCAGGACCCCCACGGTTCCCCAGAAGCCGAACCATCCCTCGGCTCCTAGGCGGAGGTGTGGCCAGGTGGCTCTGCACATTGCCTCCACCCCAAGCACTGGCTTTGCAGCTCCCAGAGACAGCACGCAGAGCCCCTGGCCATGCCTCCACCTAGGAGCCGAGGGATGTCGCCGCTTCTGGGGAGACTTCCTCCCCCCCGAGGTAAGCGCCTCCCAGAGCCCCCACCCCTTCCTGTGCCCCAACCCCCAGCCCTAAGCCGCCCATCCAATGTCCTGTTGCTGCTGGGGGAGGGGGACCCAAGGCTGCCCCCACAGCAACCGGTGCGGCTGGCCCAGGAACTGCCCGAGCCGTTCAGGCAGCCCCCGGGCCAGCCACACCAGCCACTGCAGAAGTCATGGAGGTCCTGGAATGTCGTGGAATCTGTGACCTCTGTGACAAACTCGCAGCCTTAGCCGTGTAGCCTATTGCACAGTGAATTTATCACAGGAATAGAACTTGCAAGAACATATCAGCTGTAATCACTAGGGATGTGATATTATTTGTATCTAACCCAAACAGCTAAAGAAATCCATTATTTTAGGAAAATGAGTGGCTTTAAAGTAAAATATGCCAAATCTGAAGTGCTGTCTGTGAATTTGCCAGCCTCTGAGAAGTCACCAGAAAACATTTGATACAAATATCTGGGAATTAGATCTTAAAGTGCCTAGAAGAGCTCCATGATTTCAATATCAGAGCACTACCTCAGGAAATTAGAAAAGATTTGGAGTGCTGGCGGAAGTATGCAATTTCTTGTTTAGGGATACTAGCCACACTCAAAATGAGTATTTTTCAAAGGACGTTCTTCTTGTTTCAAAATCTTTCTATAACCATCCCAGATAAAACTCTAGCAAGAATACACAGAGTGGTGTTAGAATGTAGATGGAATGAGGGTGTTCCTAGATTCCAAGGCCAGCAGGGATCATTTTGATCATCTACTGTGATCATCCTGTGTACACAGGCCAGAGAACTGCCCCAGCTTTTACAAAAACAGCCAATCTTGATTTAAAAATGGTCAGTGATGCAGAATCCACCATGACACTGGGTAAATTGTTCCAATGGTTAATTACTCTCACTGTTAAAAATGTACACCTTATTTCAAGACTGAACTTCTCTTGCTTCAACGTCCAGCCATTGGATGTTGTTATACATTTCTCTGCTAAATATGTGGGGCTGATCTGACTCCCACTGAATTAAACCAAACTCTTCAGAGTTAATAGATAATTTTTCTTTCTTTAAAACAAACTAAACGCATAAAGTTATGTTTATGTGACTTGAATGTTGCACAATTGCAACCACAAAGTCCAGAAATGGAAAAGTTGTTCCAGTAGCAACATGTTACCAGATGCATTGCACAGGTGGAGTATATTTTAATTCTGCTTTGTTTGTTTAAGAGGTAGTTTAGACTCCCATCTTCAAAGACAGCTGCTAATTTTAGAGTATCCAGTTTTTGGCTACCTGGTTGAAATCAATGGGAGCTGTAGACGTTCTTCATCTCTGAAAATCAAATACTAGGGCCCAGATCCTCAATAGTGCTTAGAGGTCTATCTGCCTCTGCTGATACCTAAGCACATCATTGAGGTGCCACTGGCATTTTGAAAGCCGTGACTCAGCTGGTGCCTAAGTGCCCTGAGTGCCTAAGTTTCCACTGGTCAGGATTTGCAAAACCGCCGAAGTACTAACTCTGCCCCACAGCTACTGAGCTGCTCCGAGCCCTTACTGAAACCCCATAGCCCCCGAAGCAGGATTCTCAAACTAGGCAGGGAAATGCCTGGCTTGCTAGTGGGGCCTAATCCAGTCAGCATTCTCTGAGCAGGCCTAAGTCCTGATACCTGTCAGACCCCTCAGCAGGAGGGCTAGAGACAGGCCACTAATAGGCAGCAGAGAGCCTGCAGAAGAGAGCACCAGGGCCAACGGAAAATGTAGGGCAAGCATTAGAAAGGTATCAAGCATGAGCAAGAAACAGAGAGAGAGAAATGGTTACAGATGCTAGGACATGGGCTTCCTAAGCAGCTAAACTGGCTTAGAGCCCTGATCCTCAAAGGTATTTAGACACCTAACTCCTATGGGAATTAGGTGCCTAAATACCTTTGAGAATCTGGGCCTAGGTCCCTAACTGCAGGAGAGCATTCATGGCTGAGGATCCTCAATGGAGGGAGATGCCAGGTCGAACCAGGTCAGCCACTTAGGCATCTATACCCCTTTCTTCTCTCTACCCCTCTCCTCAGCCTTTTGCTCGTGGCTGGCTTAGACGGCTCCCTGCTCAGCTACGTGGCTTCTGAGAACCCCTTCCTTAGACACCTACCTTATGGGGGGGTCTGGGCACCTAGCATGGGCTGAAATGCAACAGGGCAGCAGAGCACCTAGGGGTTACGCACAGGGCCACCCAGAGGATTCAGGGGGCCTGGGGCAAAGCGGGGGAGCTGCGGCGATTGTACTCACCTGGCGGCGCTCCAGGTCTTCGGCGGCATTTCGGCGGTGGGGGGCCCATCAGTCGGTCCGCGTCTTCGGCAGCACTGAAGGACCCGCCGCTGAAATGCCGCCGAAGACACAGGCTGCCGCCGGGCCAGGGCTTGCGGGGCCCCTGTGGGGCCTGGGGCGAATTGCCCCACTTGCTCCGCTCCCCGCCCCTCCCTCCCCCCCGGGCGGCCCTGGTTACGCATTGCAACCCTGACCAGAGCAATGCTGATCTATCGCTAGGGATCTGGGCCTATGTGTCTAACGCTGGGCATCCAAAAAGGGAAGCCCCTCACTCAGTGCCCACTTCGAAAAATGTTGGCTTCAGAACGCTGCTGTTTATTTTTATAAATATTAATTGAAAACGAAGCAGTTTGCCCTGAAGCCAAGTTAATGGTGCTGTTGCAGTCCTAACTTCTACATTTCTTGCCTGATTAAACTGTTTTTTTAACTTTGGGACCTTGTCATTGCATCAGTTATTCTGCACTCTAGGTTTGCTGTGGGAATACATGGGCAGCAGATCGTTTGCTGATGATGCAAAGTTATTTTCATCAGTAAAACTGACAGAGGACTGTGAGGTTCCCCAGAAGGCTTTATGCCCTCTGTGAGACTGGACAGCACAATGGATGGTGAAACTCACCGTGGGCAAGTGGGCACATTATCTAAATTAGATATGACTTCTCTGATGCTGCACACCTGCAGGACTCTTGGAGGCAGCGACAGTTCTGGGCACTCTCTGGTGTATTGAACAGCACAAGATTTCCAACCTTTTTGCTCCTATTACTACAGGAGGAAAGCAAAGATTTTGTTCCCAGTTCCAGAAGAAAACAATATGGCTCTTCTGAGCAGCTGTCCCAGGCTGAGACTTCAGAGAAAAGGCCAACCTCCCAGATGGAGCTGCAGCAGCGCCCTGGAACCAATCCCCATGCACAGCTGGGCTGCAAGACAGAGGACCAGGTCGGTCAATCTAAGTGCTATTCTAAAGAGAACTAAACTGGTCAAGGGTGAGCCATAAGGCTCTTGCTTCAGAGATTTGCAAGCTCGCTGACTTTCACCCTACAGCCAGGTCAGCCCTGGGGCCACTGCTGCTGCAGAGTTGGGGGTCCATTCCTGCCCATGTGCTTGGGGTATGCAGATCCTTCCTACCTCTTTTCACATCGGGGACAGGGTCACAGGGGTATAGGTAAGTGGGTGGAGGGTCAGGTGGCTATTTTTGCTCCCTGTGTGATTAAGGTTGAAGAACAGTGCTGGAGCTGCTCAGAACTCTTTTTGTTCAGTGTTTGTTGAGAAGCAAACCCAACAGATTGCAAGTCAGTCGGGGTGACATCCTGTTTTGCCTCACTCTGAACTTTCCTTTGGGTACAGGCTTGTGTGCAGGGTCTCTTCCCATTGATTTTCGTTTGTCAGTGTTTGGAGCAGTGGGTGGTGAGGAAATCCTCTCTCACAAGCACCACTTCCTTCCCCACACAGAGAACTCAGAGGGGATTTGCATGAACCTACACTGCACTTTAACACCCATGGCTGGCCCATAGCAGCTGACTTGGCTTCACAGGGCTTGAACTGCAGGCCTATAAAATTGCAGTTGCAGACATTCAGGCTTGGGCTGGATCCTGAGCTTTGGGACCCTCTCCCTCATGGGGTCCCAAAGCCTGGAAGTCAGCCTGAGCCCAAATGCCTATGTAATGATTCAACAGCCCTGTTGCCTGAGCCCGCAAGCCTGGGTCAGCTGACATGGGCCTGAGCACGTGCATGGCCAAGCCTGAGAAACACTGCCTGGGAACTCGTAAAGAGATGAATTTTTTGACATTTGGCTGCTGTTTCTTCAGAGCCTGTCTGCACTGGCACTTAGAGTGCATTGCATCTGTCCTGAATGTGCTCTTTTCGATGGATGCTGTTAGCAAAGTAAGCACCATGCAACTTAATGTGACTGCTGTGAAAAGCGACTGTCAAATGGCATCATGGGGCTCCCTATGCATTGTGTCTCCATGACTCGAGATCAGATCTGTCTAATCTGGAAATAAGAAGACATGTTTTATAACTGTTAATGCCACCAACTCCCCTTTGGGTCTGAGAGTCAAGCTGAGTTCTTTCCATTCCCTGCCTCATCACCAAAGGTAGTTGTTCTGCAGCCAAGGTATTCCCAGAGGGACACCTTAAGGCTAATGACATTGCACGGGTGTCATTAGGATCATGATCTGCCGAAAATGGGGCTCCACAGATTTAGCTGAGGGCTTATTTTGGCCCTGCAGGGTCACCTATTACTGGTGATGATATACGAGATGAACCCAGTGTGATTCATAGATCGCAGGCTGCCTTCCTGAGGTTAGCAGCTGGATAACCCTGGAAACTAGTGCCCTGGTTATATCCACTGGGAAACAGGCCAGGTCCCTAAGGGAAAAATTCCATAAAACTGAGAAAATAGCAACTACAAAACTGTGCTCCTTCTGTAGCTCAAGGAGGCTGATTTAACAAATACGACCTGTCCCTGGACAAGGCCATGGTATCACTGGGAAGTCTAAGGATGAGATGGGGCATGTCAGAGCTGTTCCAGTATAAATACAGAAAGGGGGTAGGTTCCACTGGCCAGATCTGACCCTGTCTGCTCCCTCTGAGTTGCCCTGTCTGTGCATGAGGCTGTGGCATTTGCTCCCCGCAGGGGAAGGTAGGAGAGAGGTAAAGGGAGAGGGTTTGGGTGGTGGTGGCTGTCCAAGAGAAGTTGTGATGTTTGTTCCTCTGGTGCATACTGCTGTTGGAGAGGAACAGATCTCTGAGCTGCTCAGTATGTGATGCTGTGGGGTTCTCTCTTCTAGGGCATTTCCCGCTCCTCCCGGATGATCTCTAGGATTTGAACTTCTTTCCTTTCGCCAAACGAACACTCCATTTCGTGGAGCAAGAGCCAAGGCTGTTACTAGCTGCATGGGTGTCATTCCTGCCTTGTAAACGCAACGAAGACTTCAGCTAGCCTGGAATCTGTTTTCTAAGCTGCATGGGTGTCATTCCTGCCTTGTAAACGCAACGAAGACTTCAGCTAGCCTGGAATCTGTTTTCTAATGTGATTTGTGTGGGACAGAAGATTAACGAGCACATTTTCCTTCTCTGCCAGGAAGGTGGCTGCAGAGACTTCTCTCAGGGGAACCCACTTCTCATCTCTGGTCTGAGACTGGATTTGTCTCCACAGGAATATAGGTCTGTATCAGTATGGAAACTCCTCTGGGTCCGTGGCCACTGCTTCTATAGTCTGCTATGGTACTTGCAGTACAAAAGAGAACCCTACGTTAACCACTGTAATTTATAAAGAACACTAGAGTTACCCCAATGGCCACAATGCAACTGGCTCTTACAGCTGCTGAGCACATCTGGATTTTCAAAAGGAACCAAGTCCTTCCAAGTCTGAAAGTTTTCAGTGTCATGGTGAAAGTTTGCATTATTCTTAATCTGCCTCTGCTATTGCTCAGTCAAAACACCTTGCACCAGGAAAGCACATGAGTTCCCAGATCTCTTCAGCCACATGAAGGAGGAACGCATTCACCCCAGGTCACATTCATGTGCAGAGAACATTGCTTAGAGAGCTTCTTCACCAGGATTCCTGCCACAGGCCTGGCATGCCTAGCCACCCCATTCCTCCTTGGCCAGAGATTTGATAATACAAGGCTGTTTACTGAGTCAAGCAAAACAGCAATGAACGCTTCCCTCAGCTTGGACCTGGCTGCCTTTCAGCCAGAGCTCTGTGCTCCCACTGCCCCTCCCACCCCCCTCTCCTGCCTTAGCTGCCATGCACTGAGGTTCATGAGTGGAGCTTTGCACCCTGCACTCGAAGGCAGAACCCTCCTCTCCAAGAGGCACAAATGAGCATTGAGCTAAGTTGGGATTGATATGCTCAGGCCATTCTCCAGCCTTGCCAGGAGCCATCCTGTGTGTCTCCCTTCTGGCCAGGGGCTGCTCTACCTTCTCCCCACTACCCCTCTGGATAGGGGCTTTTCCTTGCCCCTCCCTATTACCACTGGACAGGGGCTATTCCACGAACCTCCCATCATGCTTCAGGACAGGGTGATTGCCTGAACCTTCCTGTCTCCCCTCTGGCCATGCTGGGAGCCATTCCATCCTGACTCCATTGCACTGGCTATTAGTGCTGCATGACACCCACCCTGCACAGTGCGGGGGGGGAGGGGGGGGAGGGATGCTACATGGCTCCCAGCCCAGTCAGTGCCGTGATCTCATAGTCTGTTTGCTCTCAGGGAAGGCAGTTTGCATGTGAACCACAGATGGGTACAGAGCTCTCATGATCCCATAGACAACCCCATCCCTGTTCCATCTTCCCATCACCAACTCACATATAGAAACAGCTGCTCTTTCCCCCAGACCTCTCCTTTAGCCATCAGGAATGGCTGCCCCTCCCCATAGGAGATCACCAGTGGGCCCAGCCAATCCAGGGGCTGGGGTTAGGGAGGGAGGCTGGAGCAATAATAGGAGAAAAGAAGAGGAGCCTACTGAGCCCTTATCTTCTGCACCCACCTAGCCCCCATGCACTGTCACTGGGGGGCAATGCACTCTGGGCCAGGGAGGAAGGAGTCCCTGTCGGGTCCCAGGAAACAACATTGCCTTCCCCTCATGCTTGCCACTGGGTCTCCCCAGCACCTGGAATCCATGGAGGAGCTCAGCCTGGGAGGCTGCTGGGTAAGGCCCAGCTCGCTCAGAGCCCCTGTGCTTGGCCTGTCCAGTGCAATGTGAGGGGAGGATTCATTGCCTGACATTCATGCCCTCAGCCCCACACCAGGAGAGCTGAACTCATTTTGTGGCTGACTCCTGCCCATGCTGCAACCTTGTATGGTAAGGACAGCAGAGCCAGACATGCCCCAATGACAGGAGTGTCCTGAGCCTACGTCGTTGTAGCCAAGAGAGGGGTGATCTGCTCCCAGAACAAACCACTTACTACGGGACATCTCAGGGCGGGGGAGCAGCCTGCCTCAGATACACCTTGTGTAGCACACCAATTCCGCTTGGGGCCCACTGCTCCAGTCCCTCTACACCATCTGCTGGGCAAAGGGAGTTCTGCAGATGCCTCAGCCTAAGCTTTGAGGCAGCTGCAGTAGGCTCTTCGCCCTCTGCTGGTAGGACACCCTTGCACATAACAGTTTCCTCCCCACCCTCTCATGGCCACCACGAACCTCCACTGAAAGGGAACGAGGCTGGAACTCGGTGTTTGTTGACAGTGTTGTCCCTTCCACGGGTGTGGGGGCAGGGTTTAGCTTTCACTTGCCTTCTTTCCTTTTAAGCTGGGCACATCCTGTCCCACCACACCTGTGCTCTGAACACTCTGTACCATCACTGGACCCAAATTCCCAATGTACCACACAGGAGGCAGCACTTGGTGAGCAGTAAGGAAGAAGTGCTCCCCAGGCCAGCTGCTGGACTGGCAGCAAAGGGTCATGGCTGGTTTCATTCTCCTGGGAAGGGTGATTGCACTTGTGTATTAACTCCGCTCTAAGCATAGTCAAAGTCACAGTACAAGGTTTTCTTTGTATGCTGATAATAGACCAATCCTTCCTCTTTACGTCTTCCCCCCTTACTTTCCCAAGGTTCATGGCTAAAATTTTCAACAGTGCTGAAGTCACTTCAAAGCCTAAATCCCACTGCTGTCACTGGACCTCATCTCAGCAGTGAGTTGGGCCATGTCATCTGTGGTAAATGGCTCCCTGGGCACCAGCAGCATGTGAGCCCCTCCTGCAAAGGCTTGTTCTGCTGCCATTGTGCCTCTATCCCGGTCCATGCACTAGCTTGCTGCTGGCTGAGCCTGCCCCTCTGTGCAGGGTTCGGGTAGCTCTCTGAGCCTTGCCACTCATGCAGGGAACTAGCTGAACCATTCCCATGGCCACCAAGGGGCGTTAGCCCGCTGTTGCTGAGCCCAGCCTTGGTGAAAGTGTCTGTGCTGTGGCTGTTCCCCTGCTGGACAGCCCTTCTCAGTGCCCTCGAGGGTCATAGACTCTGTGGTTCCTTCCAAGCCTTTCCTCATTCAGGCACTGCCTCAGCTGAATACAGTGTTGCCACAGGCTCTTTTCAAGGCATTCATTATTGGGGCA
Source organism: Trachemys scripta elegans (assembly GCF_013100865.1). Lineage (NCBI taxonomy): Eukaryota > Metazoa > Chordata > Testudines > Emydidae > Trachemys > Trachemys scripta. The sequence continues at coordinate 18,885,791 of NC_048317.1, forward strand.
GCTTTGAGGTCATCAGATGCCAGGCTTGTGCCAATAAGTCCCTGCCTTGTCCTCTAGCCCTCACAGCCTCTCTCTCCAAGATGCTGCGCAGCAAAAAGTCATTTTGGCCTTGATCCAATGAAACTCTATGTATAACTTTCAGCCCAAGTACAGTCCCACTGACTTTAGAATGAAAGCTACACACATGCATAGATGATTTGCTGGATCAGGGCCTTGGGCAAACCCAGCCAGCAGAGTCTGCAGTGATCTCTGGCCTCGCCATTCCTCAGGCCACATCTTAATGCCCCCATGTGTCCTGAGGGGGGAATGTGCTACATGCACCATCACTCCAGCTCCCTTCAGTCTGCACAGAACGTGGGCGGGAGGCCTCATGTTGCTAATTAGGCAGAGTTCACACAGTCCCTCTGTCTGGTCCCATTGAAGTCAGAGGGGGTGTTGCCAGACATGTCACTGAGAGCAGGAATGGGGCCATGCTAACTTAGAAGCAGTCATCCAAGCACTGGACAGTGCGCTTCCTCAGTCTGCTTGCAAACAGGAACTCCCCATTTGGACAGCCATAAAACTCAAGCCCCACTGTCAGCACAGGGGGGCAGCCCACCTCCCCTGCCTTTAAACACATTTCTGAAATTCAGGTCAAATGCGACCACTGCCCTTTCCATTTGACGGCCTTGTCACCAGAACCAAGGACGAATGCAGTGAGCCTCATTGTTAACTCTGAATGGTGCCAGCTCCCATCAGAGCCTGTCCACACCTGGCATCAGCAGCCTTTCAGCAGTGGACTAGGAGCATTGGAGTGTTCAGTGCCACTTCTACTCTCCACAGGAGGGTCCTTTGGAAGACACACAGTGGATCGAGGACTGTCTCCTTACTCCTGGGGCCCAGAAAGATGAGCAGATAAGAACTTGTCTTCAGTTATCCTGGCCAGTAATTTGGACTGTTCATTCACTACTTTAAGTCATATTATTTGGATTCCTGTTCTTGAACAGAAACAATCTCACTACCATTTCACTGGTTGTAAATAATGAATGTAAATGTCAGTCAGTAACTAGGTTGTGGGTTATCTTCTTAACAAATCTGAGATTAACTCTGAGCGAGAAATCCTCATTGAAACCTAACGGGGACATATCCCCTAAACCTGAGTGCAATAGGAGCTGATTGTATTATTAAACTAATATTAATGATTTCAGGAAACATTACATTTTACTCAAATTGCACACTTTTGAGAACAGCTGTAAAATAGAGTAAATATTTGTAAATATTGTCAGCACTGGGGAAATGTTTGTAATTGTAGCATATGAATATGGTGGGGCTTCCATGGACTTGATAATGCTGAAATGTGAATCAGACATTCAGAGAATTCCAAAGTTGTAACTGTATTTGCTGCCTGTTGGAGTATGTAACTGTTGTTCTCGTCTCCCAAGAAACACTTGAAGAAAAATCCAACCCTTTATATGCAGACCACACCTCCCAGCTAGGTTTTGGAAAAACTGGTATTTACCGAAGGGGTTTTCACACTGCCATGGACAGCCTCTGGCCGGGCCTGCTTCAGGCACCTCTTGGACTAGGTGGTTCAAGAGTAGCTCCCTTCACTTCCCTCATGTCTAGAAATGAAACTGCAGCCATCCCTGGGGATGCACTGAGCAAGGTATGGCCCCTCCAGTGGCTCTGGAAATTCAGTTGTCTGAATATCTGATGTTCTTTGCTGTCTCTGTCCATCAGTGGTGGGAATTGTCAGATACCAGCTCATTAGACATGACGGGGCAACAGGAGGGCTATGATGCTGAAGATACTCAGAAAAGCAAGGAAAACACAAGGAATAGGGTGCAGGTGGCTCCCATGGGTGTTTGGGGGGAAGGATTTACAGAGAGTGAAGAAATAGTTACACTAGTGTCCACCTTTAATAGAACTAGCCACACTCACCTCACCCATGTGCATAAAGACCATTTACTGCGCAAGAGGTGAAGAGTGATGTAGCTGCTTTGTAGGGCATACAACACAAGGGCTCATCTAACTCTTCCTTGATTATTTCACTGTGCATTGGGGAGGCAGCTTTGCCTTGCTGCCATTCAGCACCTGAGCACTCCAGACAGTGTGGAATGTATTTTTAAGAGACTAAATACATTTTTTGTATTTGTGGATGTTTGATTGGGGAACTGGGTCCAGTCATCGTGTTATAGGCAGATAGTAAACCAGGTCTCTTTTCCTTTTCACATATTCCTGCTAAGTTATGTGAGTCCAATTCAAGTTAATTCTTTTCTGAGGTTCTATCATTCACAGTTCCCCTCTACTCCAGACAAGAGAGCTACCAAGAGAGCTACCAGCACTGTCCTGACTCTCACAAAACTCATGTAAGCATGTTCAGTAGGGGAAAGCCTGCTCCTTCCTCTCCACACTGCTTAAAGATGGTGCTCACCTCCTACCAGTTATATAGCGCTCCTAGTCTGCATGCCAAGTTTAAACACAGTTTATCTGCATGTATCTCCTGACTAATACTATCAGCTCTACAGTATGTAATCAATAAAATTATCCCTTTGTACATGTTAGTGGGATATGTGTGATTTGGGGCTGTAGCGGTTCTCTTACCTACCTTGTTTATGACTTGGCAGGTTTTTGGCTTCTCCATCTATGGAGTTGACATGACGTCACATCCATGCTCCCACTGCAGAAGATGAGCCGAGGCTTTGTGAATTCCAGTGGGACCTGATTCAGGGATTTAGGTGCCTAAAGTGTCTAGGGTGACCAGACATCCCGATTTTATTGGGACAGTCCCAATTTTAGGGGACTTGTCCCAGGTCCCGACCTTACATCGGTCAGGACGCACTTTGTCCCGATATCGGGGGACTGTCTGGTGGAGGACACAAGCCGGTGCTGCCGGCGCCGCTCACCTCTTCTTCCTGGGCCTGGGGCAGCGCAGCCGAACTCCTGGTGCTCGCCCGCCCGCCGGCAGGAGCCTGCAGAGTGCTGCAGCCCCACTCCCCAGGCATGCACAGAGACGGCGAGTAGGTCTCCACTATGTGCTGCAGGGGTGGGGCTTGTAGGCGCGGGCAGCGAGCCCCCCCCGCCCCCTCCTCAACCCGACCCACGTGACCTTAGGAGTCAGAGGGACGGGACCTGCCTGCTGGATGCTTCCTGGGAGCCGCTCCAGGAAAGGCTAGCACTGCCTGGGACTCAGCTGGGTGACCCCGCATCCCGATATTTGACCTCTGTCATCTGATCACCCTAAAAGTGTCAGACACCTAAGTCCCTGTGTGAATCTAGCCCCAAGTGAGCTTAGGCACCTACAGCGTTCAGCAGGCATTTTGTGAATTGCAGTGGAGCCTATAACTGGGACTTAGGCACCTAAGTCTGGTGTTTAGACCCCTTAAATACATTTATTAATCTAGGCCTAAAAGCCTTTAACATATGTGTCAAGCTCAGAGGAGTTTGGAACAGCAAAACTAGGGCTACCATATGTCCAGATTTCCCCGGACATGTCCAGCTTTTCGGTCTATAAATAGCCGTCTGGGGGGGATTTTTAAAAAATCTAAAAATGTCCGGGATTTCCCCCCCCCCCCCCCAGTCGGCTATTTATAGACAGAAAAGCGGCGGCCAAAGCCCCTTCCCCGCTCCCCATCCCCTGCAGCCTTACCATGCTGTCCAGCCCCGCAGCTGTCGTCCCCCTCCTCCCCTCCCCTGAACGCTCCGCCCACCTGCTCCTCCCCCTCCCCTGCTTCCTGTGAATCAGATCTTTGCGGGAAGTCTGAAAAGAAGCAGGGGCAAGCGTGAGGCAGCAGCAGGTAAGCTGGGGCGGGGGGGGGGTGCAAGGAGGAGAGCTCTGAGCGGCTCCCTCCGGCCGGGGCCAAGCGGCTCCCTCCGGCCCGGAACGAGCGGCATCCAGCAGCTCCGGCCCGGCTTGGGCCCCAGGGTGGTGGCCCCGATTCCAGCCCCAAGGCAGTGGCCCCGGTTCCGGCCGAGCACCCCTGCCCGGGCCCCAGCCGTGCCAGCCCCAGCTCCAGCCTGGCTCGGGCCCCAGCAGGGCCGGCCCCAGCTCCGGCCGAGCACGCCGGCTTGGGCCCAGCCGAGCACCTCCGGCCTGGCCCCAAGCCCCGCAACCCCGACCGGAGCTCCAGACGGAGCACAGCCCGATTCCTGGGCTCTTTAAAGCCGGCCCTGGTCAGGGGACAGGGAGCAGGGGTTGGATGGGTTGGGAGTTTGGGGGGGGGCCTGTCAGGGGGCCAGGGGTGTGGAGAGGGGTTGGGACAGTCAGGGACAGGGAGCGGGGGGGGGGGGTGGGTGGGGGGTTCGGGGGGGGCTATCAGGGGGATAGGGGTGTGGAGAGGGGTCGAGGCAGGCAGGTAGCAGAGGGGGTTGGATGGGTCGGGAGTTTTGGGGGTCCTGTCAGGGGGCAGGGAGCAGTTGAATAGGGCATGGGAGTCCCCGGGGGTCTGGGGGCTGGGGGTGTGAATATGGGGTGGGGGGTCTGGATAAGGGTCAGGGGACAGGTAGGGTCATAGGGGGGCAGTGAGGGTGGGTCGTTCTCAGGATGGAGCAGTCAGGGGACAAGAAGCAGGGCAGCTTAGATAGGGGGTGGGGTCCTAAGGGGCACTTAGTGGCAGGGGTCCCAGGAGGGGGCAGTCAGGGGACAAGGAATGGGGGGGGTTGGGTGTTCTGAGGGGGGCAATCAAGGGGTGGGAAGTGGGAGGGAGTGGATGGGGGCAGGGCAGGAGTGGGGCTAGAGCAGGGCTCCTCCCCCTCCAGTGTCCTCCTTTTTGCTTGTGGAAATATGGTAACCCTAGCAAAACCATATCACCTGTGTAAAGAAGGACAGACACAAATCAGTCCAGTATTTTGAGAGGGAAAATACTTTCCCCCTTCTAAACCCATCACAACTTCATTAACGTGAAAAAAAGAGGAAAGAGGCCGATAAGCAACCCTGATGGCCTCCCTTTGTGATGGAAAATAGAGTCAGGTAGGCTCACCTTGCCCACCTAGCCTAACCTGGGTCAGTTTGGCTAGGAAGGGCGCTCAGATGCTATATTAGCTTTGGCTCTATGCTAGCCCTCACACGTTTCTCCCAGAGATGACAACGCTAATTCCCAGGACCATTTCTGTCATTTTTTTTATAAAGAGGAACAATAATACTGGTAGACCAACTTGGTGGAAAATCCCTGTATTAGTTATATTGGTAAATAATGTTGCTAACACATGAGCCCACCAATAAAGATTGTCCTTATAAACTACTGCTGGGATAAAGTCCTCGCAAGGAGCGTTGTTGGTTTATCAACATTCTAACTTCCCTGGTGGAGACTGGAGACCAGTCTGGAAAGGGACAACAGTTGCAGTTCATTGAAACTGTACCAAAGGGTCAATAGATCATAATCCTGGATCAATAGATATCATAGTCCTGGAAGATATTGAGAAATCATCTAGGCCATCCCCCGTGCTGAGGCAGGACCAAGTAAATCTAGACCATCCCTGACAAGTTTGTCTATTCTGTTCCTAAAATCCTCTAATGACAGATTTCAGAGAGGTAGCTGTGTTAATCTGTATCAGCAAAAACAACGAGATGTCCTTGTGGCACTTTAGAGACTAACAAATGTATTTGGGCATAAGCTTTCGTGGGCTATAACTCACTTCATCAGCTGCATGGAGTGAAAAATACAGTAGGCAAGTATAAATATACAGCACATGAAAAGATAGGAATTGCCTTACCAAGTTGGGGGGTCAGTGCTAACGAGGCCAATTCAATCAGGGTGGATGTGCCCATTCCCAACAGTTGACAAGAAGATGTGACAGAGATTCCACAAACATCCTTGGAACCCAGGGCTCAACTATTCTTATAGTTGGAAAGGTTTTCCTAATATCTAAACTAAATCTCCCTCACTGCAGATTAATCCAATTACTTCTTATCTACCTTCAGGGGACATGGAGAACAATTGCTCACCATCCACTTTATAACAGCCCTTCACATATTTGATGACTGTGATCAAATGCCCCGTCTTCTTTTCTCAAGACTAAACATGCCCAGTTTTTTTTAACCTTTCCTTATAGTTCAGTGTGTATTCACCCTGGTATTCACCCCCTACACACTATTATAATACTCTTTGTACAAAATATCCCTTGTGAGGTATCATTTGAAACCTAATAACTTGCTGGTATCATGGCGCAATGTGTGTAGCAACAGTATATGAAAAGTTATGAATTCCCCCTGAATGCTGTTAATGGCACATGTTCAAACCCACATCGCCTTGATTAGACAGAATTGGTCAAGCAGGTCTTAAACAACAGAATGTGTGTGTAAGCAGAGTCTGGATGAGCGCTCCCCTGACATCTAGTGGTGAGCTGTGGAAAAATACTTCAGAAGCTGATCTCGTTTGCATGGACACACCCACCCTGCCTAGGTGCTCAGCATGGTGGGACTGCTTGCCCAAATGATCCCTTGTGTCTAGTGTTGGATACCCAGTCTCCTTGTTATTGGGGCAGGAGTAATAAAGGGTTGCTATCCTTGTTGTGTGAACCGAGGGCATCAGAACTGTACCTGGCATAGCCCAATGGAGGAACTCACCTTCAGCTGAAGAGCACTCACTAGGCAGGGGACATAGGTTCCAAAGCCACACAAATTGACAGGGAGAGGTAGGTCTAGGTCTACCCTTTTCTTGCGCCTCACAGTATAATAAAAGAGTTAATTTAGACTTAATTGAGAGGCTTATTATATGTTGCAGAACTAAAATCACAAATACCTAGGTCTAAGTATTAAACCTACTTTGGTATTGCAAGAGACTACCCAGTGTGCACCAGCAGTGAGGCTCCCCTGCTAACAGCTGAAATCATTGAGAGCAGTGTTAAGTGTGTGTGTGTGGGGGGGGGGGGTCACTGAAGATATCTTGGTGAGTGGGCAGCTGGTGGAGAGATGTGGTAAGTGACCAGCAGGGTGGCTGGTGGAGAGGCATGGCAAGCAGCTAGCAGGGTGGTTGGTGGAGAGGCATGGCAAGTGGCCGTTGGGGCGATGAGCAAGTGCCGGAGCGGTGCAGCGTGTAAGGTAATTCCTTATCCCTCACCCCCTCACCTTCCACCCAGGTTGGGAGGTGAACTCTGTGGATGAACCTCTGAACTCTGGGGCTGCTCTGGCCAAGGACAGCAACTGTGAGTGGGGTACAGAGAAGGGATGGGCACGTTAAAGGGACTTTTGGGTTGCTGGACTTAAGACACTGGGGGGGGGGGAGAAGGACACTGCCCAACTTACTTGGGGGTGGGTCTTTTGCTCATGGTTTGTGTTTATGAGCCCTAGTTGTGGTGTTTTCCCAAATTAATGCTGAGTTAATTCCCTCCTTTTATTAAAAGTTTTTGCTACACTCAGACTCTGTGCTTGAGAGAGGGGAAGTATTGCCTCTTAGAGGTGCCCAGGGAGTGGTGTGTAATTGTCCCAGGTCACTGGGTGAGGGCTCGAGCCAGTTTTGTGTTGTATTGTTGAAAAGGAACCCCTGCATACTGAACCCAGCCCTTGTTGCTGCTGCCTCCACCTGGCAGAAGGGTTACATATATTTTGTCTCAATTTACATATGAATGGTAAACAGGGTTCACAAACAGCAAGAGGGAGTAGACAGGAGACAAGAACATCTGCATTTCACCAAACAGAGATGAGAAGAAATGGCATGGAACTTCCTTCACTACCATGTTGCCGCCTTTACTGTTAGAATAAACTTTGCTCTGAGGGCTAACTATGAGGATAATGCATCTCAAAAGAGTACTGGATTATAAAAATGAAGGGCAAAACCCCCAGGTTCTCTCTCCCTGTCCCTCTCTCACCTAAAAAGAGAAAAAAGAAAAGCTGTTGGACCTTGGGAGCAGATCCGACTTGAAACTTGATCAGCAATGCTACTGAAACAGGTGGTAAGAATCTCACCTTGAACCAAGTCTAGTTAAGTTTAATAGTAGGAAACAACAGTTAAGAATAAAATTGTCAGACACATAGAAAAACAAACTGTTGAGCAATAGTCAACATGATTTCTGTAAAGGGAAATCGTGTCTTACTAATCTATTAGAGTTCTTTGAAGGGGTCAACAAACATATGGAGAAGGAGGATCCAGTGGACGTAGTGTACTTAGATTTCCAGAAAGCCTTTGACAAGGTCCCTCACCAAAGGCTCTTAAGTAAATTAAGTTGTCAAGGGATAAAAGGGAAGGGCCTTTCATGGATTGAGAACTGGTTAAAAGACTGGGAACAAAGGGTAGGAATTAATGGTAAATTCTCAGAATGGAAAGGGATAACTAGTGGTGTTCCCCAAGGGTCAGTCCTCGGACCAATCCTATTCAACTTATTTATAAATGATCTGGAGAAAGGGGTAAACAGTGAGGTGGCAAAGTTTGCAGATGATACTAAACTGCTCAAGATAGTTAAGACCAAAGCAGACTGTAATGAACTTCAAAAAGATCTCACAAAACTAAGTGATTGGGCAACAAAATGGCAAATGAAATTTAATGTGAATAAATGTAAAGTAATGCACATTGGAAAAAATAACCCCAACTATACATACAATATGATGAGGGCTAATTTAGCTACAACAAATCAGGAAAAAGATCTTGGAGTCATCGTGGATAGTTCTCTGAAGACGTCCGTGCAGTGTGCAGAGGTAGTCAAAAAAGCAAACAGGATGTTAGGGATCATTAAAAAGGGGATAGAGAATAAGACTGAGAATATATTATTGCCCTTATATAAATCGATGGTATGCCCACATCTTGAATACTGCATACAGCTGTGGTCTCCTCATCTAAAAAAAGATATACTGGCACTAGAAAAGGTTCAGAAAAGGGCAACTAAAATGATTAGGGGTTTGGAACGGGTCCCATATGAGGAGAGATTAAAAAGGCTAGGACTCTTCAGCTTGGAAAAGAGGAGACTAAGGGGGGATATGATAGAGGTATATAAAATCATGAGTGATGTGGAGAAAGTAAATAAGGAAAAGTTATTTACTTATTCCCATAATACAAGAACTAGGGGTCACCAAATGGAATTAATAGGCAGCAGGTTTAAAACAAATACAAGGAAGTTCTTCTTCACGCAGCGCACAGTCAACTTGTGGAACTCCTTACCTGAGGAGGTTGTGAAGGCTAGGACTATAACAGCGTTTAAAAGAGAACTGGATAAATTCATGGTGGTTAAGTCCATTAATGGCTATTAGCCAGGATGGGTAAGAAATGGTGTCCTTAGCCTCTGTTTGTCAGAGGATGGAGATGGATGGCAGGAGAGAGATCACTTGATCATTGCCTGTTAGGTCCACTCCCTCTGGGGCACCTGGCATTGGCCACTATCGGTAGACAGGATACTGGGCTAGATGGACCTTTGGTCTGACCTGGTACGGCCGTTTTTATGAAACATTTTATTTTTTATTTCTTGCAACCATTTCAGACTTCAATGCCTTAATACTTGTCCTCACTTAGACTCTCTCTCTGTAATTAAATGAACTAGTTTTATTCTTTAAGCACAATGAAGCCAGTGTTGTGAACTGTGTGGCTAACTCCATTTAAAGTGGCAAAGTTTAGAGGGGCAACGGGCCTAATATATCTGAACTGTCCAGGAGAAAGCTGGACAGTGCAGAATATACTATTTTGGAGGACAAATCTGGGAATAGGGTCATCCTGAAAATGATAACCAAGACTTGTGGAAGCCGGACAGTGACTGGTGTGTGCTGACAAGTTGCTGGGGGTCAGAGCTGCTGGACCAGGGCTATAGCTATACACAGACACTCAGGGTGGGACCTGCAGGGTGTTTATGAGTGACCCAAGTTGGAAGCTACAACAGCAAAGCATTGTGAGGCACCCAAGATTGCAGGGCAGGGGTTTACACAGCCCTCCCACCCCCACTGGTCTGTACCCCAGAATGTCAGAATCGGAAACCTTATCATTTTTGTTGCTCTCCTCCAGTTTCACACCAATTTGTCCAATTCTTTCTTAAACTGTAGCACCTAGAACTAGACACAATATTCCAGCTGAATCCTCCCGAGAGCCAAGTAGAGCAGGTCAGTTATATCCCATGTCTTGTATACAATGATCCTGTTAATCGATCTGAGAATTATATTAGCCTTTTTCACAACTGCATCATATTGTTTATTCATGGTTTAGGCCCTGGTTCTCATGGGAGACTTTAATTACCCTGATATCTGCTGGGAGAGCAATACAGCGGTGCACAGACAATCCAGGAAGTTTTTGGAAAGTGTAGGGGACAATTTCCTGGTGCAAGTGCTGGAGGAACCAACTAGGGGCAGAGCTCTTCTAGACCTACTGCTCACAAACAGGGAAGAATTAGTAGGGGGAGCAAAAGTGGATGGGAACCTGGGAGGCAGTGACCATGAGATGGTCGAGTTCAGGATCCTGACACAAGGAAGAAAGGAGAGCAGCAGAATACGGACCCTGGACTTCAGAAAAGCAGACTTTGACTCCCTCAGGGAACTAATGGGCAGGATCCCCTGGGAGAATAACATGAGGAGGAAAGGAGTCCAGGAGAGCTGGCTGTATTTTAAAGAATCCTTATTGAGGTTGCAGGAAAAAACTATCCCAATGTGTAGAAAGAATAGTAAATATGGCAGGCAACTAGCTTGGCTAAACAGTGAAATCCTTGCTGATCTTAAATGCAAAAAAGAAGCTTACAAGAAGTGGAAGATTGGACAAATGACCAGGGAGGAGTATAAAAATATTGCTCAGGCATGCAGGAGTGAAATCAGGAAGGCCAAATCACACTTAGAGTTGCAGCTAGCAAGAGATGTTAAGAGTAACAAGAAGGGTTTCTTCAGGTATGTTAGCAACAAGAAGAAAGTCAAGGAAAGTGTGGGCCCCTTATTGAATGAGGGAGGCAACACAGTGACAGAGGATGTGGAAAAAGCTAATATATTCAATGCTTTTTTTGCCTCTGTCTTCACGAACAAGGTCAGCTCTCAGACTGCTGCACTGGGCAGCACAGTATGGGGAGAAGGTGACCAGCCCTCTGTGGAGAAAGAAGTGGTTCGGGACTATTTAGAAAAACTGGACGAGCAGAAATCCATGGGGCCGGATGCGCTGCATCCAAGGGTGCTAAAGGAGTTGGTGGATGTGATTGCAGAGCCATTGGCCATTATCTTTAAAACTCATGGCGATCGGGGGAGGTCCCGGATGACTGGAAAAAGGCTAATGTAGTGCCCATCTTTAAAAAAGGGAAGGAGGAGGATCTGGGGAACTACAGGCCCGTCAGCCTCACCTCAGTCCCTGGAAAAATCATGGAGCAGGTCCTCAAGGAATCAATTCTGAAGCACTTAGAGGAGAGGAAAGTGATCAGGAATAGTCAGCATGGATTCACCAAGGGCAAGTCATGCCTGACTAACCTAATTGCCTTCTATGAGGAGATAACTGGGTCTGTGGATGAGGGGAAAGCAGTGCATGTCTTATTCCTTGACTTTAGCAAAGCTTTTGATATGGTCTCCCACAGTATTCTTGTCAGCAAGTTAAAGAAATATGGGCTGGATGAATGGACTATACAGTGGATAGAAAGATGGCTAGATTGTCGGGCTCAATGGGTAGTGATCAACGGCTCCATGTCTAGTTGGCAGCCGGTTTCAAGCGGAGTGCCCCAAGGGTTGGTCCTGGGGCCAGTTTTGTTCAATATCTTCATTAATGATCTGGAGGATGGCATGGACTGCACTCTCAGCAAGTTTGCAGATGACACTAAACTGGGAGGAGTGGTAGATATGCTGGAGGGTAGGGATAGGATATAGAGGGACCTAGACAAATTAGAGGATTGGGACAAAAGAAACCTGATGAGGTTTAACAAGGACAAGTGCAGAGTCCTGCACTTAAGACGGAAGAATCCCATGCACTGTTACAGACTAGGGACCAAGTGGCTAGGCAGCAGTTCTGCAGAAAAGGACCTAGGGGTTACAGTGGACGAGAAGTTGGGTATGAGTCAACAGTGTGCCCTTGTTGCCAAGAAGGCTAATGGCATTTTGGGCTGTATAAGTAGGGGCATTGCCAGCAGATCGAGGGACGTGATCATTCCCCTCTATTAGACATTGGTGAGGCCTCACCTGGAACACTGTGTCCAGTTTTGGGCCCCACACTACAAGAAGGATGTGGAAAAATTGGAAAGAGTCCAGTGGAGGGCAACAAAAATGATTAGGGGGCTGGAGCACATGACTTATGAGGAGAGGCTGAGGGAACTGGGATTGTTTAGTCTGCAGAAGAGAAGAATGAGGGAGGATTTGATAGCTGCTTTCAACTACCTGAAAGGGGGTTCCAAAGAGGATGGACCTAGACTGTTCTCAGTGGTAGCAGATGACAGAACAAGGAGGAATGGTCTCAAGTTGCAGTGGGGGAGGTTTAGGTTGGATATTAGGAAAAACTTTTTCTCTAGGAGGGTGGTGAAGCACTGGAATGGGTTACTTAGGGAGGTGGTGGAAGCTCCTTCCTTAGAGGTTTTTAAGGTCAGGCTTGACAAAGCCCTGGCTGGGATGATGTAGTTGGGGATTGGTCCTGCTTTGAGTAGGGGGTTGGACTAGATGACCTTCTGAGGTCCCTTCCACCCTGATATTCTATGATTCTATGATTCATATTCAATTTCTATTCACTATGACCCCCAGGTTATTTTCAGCAATACTACCATCTAGCTAGTTTTTCCCCATTTTGTTGATTTGCCATACTAAAATCAAAATATATCATGTCTACAGCTTCCTCCCTATTCACTAGGCCATAATCTTGTCAAAGAAGGAAATGAGGTTGGTTTGGCATGATTTGTTCTTGACAAATCCACATTGGCTATTCCATAAAACCTATTATCCTCTAGGTATTATCCCCTAGGTACTCTAGGTTAATAATTTGTTCCAGTATCTTCCCAGATTTTGAAATAATTTCTGAGGTCCCCTTTGTTCCCCTTTTAAAAGAGGGGTACTATATTTGCCCTTTTCCAGTCCTCTGGGCCCTGACATATCCTCCATGAGTTCTTGAAGATAATTGCTAATGGTCCTAAGATTGCACCAGTATCTAATTTGAGTAAAATGTTCATGAAGTCCATCTAAATAACAAGTTTTCCCTATTCTGGCTTGTGCACCTTCCCCCTTGTGGTTAATATTAAGTTGAGTTAATTACTCGTTCACCATTAACTCTCCTTCCCTGCTAAGTAGTGGACCTACACTTTTCTTCATCTTTCTCTTGCTCCTAACATATTTATAAAACACCTTCTTATTGCCTTTTATATCCCTCGCTAGGTGTAACTCATTTTGTGTCTTAGCTTTTCTGATTTTGTCCCTACATGATTGTGCTGTTCTTTTATACTCATCCTTAGGAATTTGTCTATGTCCACTTTTGGTGGGGTTTCTTTTTGATTTTCAGGTCATTAGAGCGCTCCTGATGCAGCCATATTGGCCTCTTGCTATTCTTTCTATCTTTCCTCTTCAGTCGGATAGCCTGCTGTTGCACCTTTCATATTGTCTCTTTACTGAACTCCTTTTTTCCTTAGCTTTTCTTCTTTTGGGCCCTTATCTGCTAGTTCTGAGTTTATTAAAGTCTGGTTTTTTTTTTTAAGTCTATTGCTTTAGTCTGCTGAGCTCACTCATCCTTTTCTTAGAAACATGAAATCTATCATTTCATGATCACTTTCATCCAAATTGCCTTCAACCTTGTGTGCAACCAATTCCTCCCTGTTAGTTAGAATCAAGTTTAAAATGGCTGCCCCCTGGTTACTTCCTCCACCTTCTGAAGCAATGTATTCCAAGAACTTATTGGACACTTCATGTTTTGCTATATTACTGTGCCAATAGATGCCAGGGTAGTTAAAAAGAGGTTACTTATCTGTAACTGGAGGTTCTTTGAGATGTGTGGTCCATATCTGTATTCCACTTAGAGTAATACATGCGCACTATGCATCTGGAGTCAGAGAATTTGAAAGTAGTGCCCGTTGATCTATGCATGCTCTTTGGCTTGCCTCATGCTTCCATCCGAGGCAATAAAGGGTGAGGTGGACTGACCACATCTTCAGTTCCTCTTTGAGTGCTTGCTCATGTCAATTCCATTCTAGATGTGCATGCGCCCACGTGCATGGTTGTCTGAGATTTTTGCCTTAGTGCTATCCGTAGTGTCAGAGGTGGCGCCCCCTTGAGTGCAGCGCTCATGCACCAGTATATCAGGAGCTGACTCTACACCCTCTCAATTCCTTCTTACCGCCCCCGGTGGTTAGTCGGAGCACCTTTCCTTGCATAGCAAGGGCTAGCGGTTTTCAGCTTACTGACTTCAAATCTTAGGACCTTGTAACCAGTTTGTTTATAGTAGTTCATGTTAAGTAGTTGTTAAGTGTAGTTAGTTAGCAGTTAGAGTCCCAGTGAGGACTTTGCCCCAGGCGGGGCATGCCCTGGTCTCCCTGCATGGACTGCAACAGGCCTATTCCTGTAAGTGACCCCACAGAAGCTCCCTCAAATGCCTGGGGGAATCACACATGAGAGATAAGTGCCATATTTGTAAAAACTTTAAGCCCCACCCCACATGCAGAAGAAGCGGGATATTTGTTTATGGGCTTTCCTCATGGAGTCCGCCCTTCATCCACTCATTAAGGGCAGGTCCTGGGAACAAGTACAAAGAAGCTCCGATCTGGTGCATTCCATCTGCCATGATCTGGCCTGTTGATAAACAAGTAAAAATCCATCTTAAGGCCAGTCCAATTAATAGAATTCACTGGGGAGGTTCTTGACTCCACACGAGCCAGAGCCTTCCTTCCGGAGGCTCATTTTCAGGCCATGTCGGACTTGATCTCTCATGTGAAGAACAACCCGCTCACCATGGCTCCCATCTGCCTGCAGTTGTTGGGCCCCATGGCCGCCTGTACATACGTGGTCAGTCATGCCCACCTCCAGCCCCTGCAAGCATGACTGGTGTCATTTTACACCCCCAACACATATGACCTAGACCAGGTAATTAGGGTGCAGGATCACATCCTGTCATCCCTAGAGTGGCGGTTGGACCCTGGGTTTGTGTTGGAGGGAGTTCCCTTTGCGGCCCTCTATGTGCAGCACGCCATTCATCTGGTGGCCATGCACCTGCCTGGGACCAGAAATGTGCTAGCGGATTGCCTCAGCAGAACCTTCTTGTCTCACCACGAGTGACTAGTATGAACTTCCGAAACTGGGGAACTTTCCAGATGGACTTGTTTGTGTCCTGTCAGAATAGGAAATGCCACATGCTCTGTTCACTCCAGGGGATGGACAGGGGCTCCCAGTCAGATGCTTTCTTGCTCCCATGGTCAGGTGCTCTGATGTATGCCTTCCCTCCTGTGCCGTTGATCCATAGAGTCCTCGTGAAGAGCAAACAGTACAGGTTGAAAGTTATCCTGATAGCCCCCAAGTAGCCTCACCAGCACTGGTTTGGCACGCTGCTGGACCTTTCGGTAGCCACTCCACTGTGGCTTCCTCTCTGGCCCGACCTGCTGTCCCAGGACCACACCAGTTTCCTGCACCTGAACCTAGAGGTGTTGTACTTGTCAGTATAGCTATTGCATGGCTGAATGCAGAAGTGCGGGAATGCTCGACCTGGGTGCAACAGGTCAGCTGGGTAGCAGAAAGCCCTCCACTAGAGCAACTTACCTGGCCAAGTGGAAAAGGTTCATGTGCTGGGCTTCGGAACAATGCATCTGAGCTGAGCAGGTCTTGCTGCGGGTTATCCTGGATTATCTTCTGGACATCAAATGTAAGGATTTGTCCCTGTCATCGATCAGGGTCCACCTGGCCATTATTTCAGCTTTCCACCCTCCATTCCAAAGCAAGTCGGTCTTCACTCATTACATGACGGCCCAGTTCTTGAAAGATCTGGACGTCTTTACCCTCACATCCGGGACCCTGTCCCTGCCTGGGATTTAAATCTTGTACTGTCGAGGCTCATGGGGCCTCCCTTTGAACCTCTGTCTTTCTGCTGTCTTCCCCTTCTCTCCTGGAAGGTTTCGTTCCTGGTGGTGGCTACTTCCATCCACAGGGTGTCTGAGATCAGGGCGCTTACTTCAGAACCACCCTATATGGTGTTTCTACAAAGATAAGGTCCAGTTGTGCTGCGCAAGGTAGTTTCCCAATTTCATACTGGGCAGGACATTTACTTACCAGTCTTCTTTCCGAAGCCCCATAAATCCAAAGAGGACAGCAAGTTACATGCCCTCGATGTCAGGAGGGCGCTGCCTTCTATATTAACAGTACAAGGCCATTTCTCAAGACAACGCAGCTGTTCGTTGCGGTGGCAGATAGGATAAGTGAAGAGTCCTTCACTTAGGATGGAAGAATCCCATGCACTGTTACAGGCTGGGGACCAATTGGCTAAGTGGCAGTTCTGCAGAAAAGGACATGGGGATTACAGTGGATGAGAAGCTGGATATGACCAACAGTGTGCCCTTGTTGCCGAGAAGGCTAACGGCATATTAGGCTGCATTAGTAGGAGCATTGCCAGCAGATTGAGGGAAGTGATTATTCCCCTCTATTCAGCACTGGTGAGGCCACATCTGGAACATTGCATCCAGTTTTGGGCCTCCCACTACAGAAAGGATGTGGACAAATTGGAGAGAGGGGGTTCCAAAGAATATGGAGCTAGGCGGTTCTCAGTGGTGGCAGATGACAGAACAAGGAGCAATGGTCTCAAGTTGCAGTGGTTGGATATTAGGAAAAACAATTTCATTAGGAGGGTGGTGAAACACTGGAATGGGTTACCTAAGGAGGTTGTGGAATCTCCATTCTTAGAGGTTTTTAAGCCCCAGCTTGACAAAGCCCTGGCTGGGATGATTTAGTTGGGGCGGTCCTGCTTGGAGCAGGGGGTTGGACTAGATGACCTCCTGAGGTCTCTTCCAACCCTAATGTTCTATGATTCTATGATAAAAGGACACCAAGTGCCTGCTCAAAGGATTTCATCCTGGATCACAGCCTGCACCTGATACTGCTACGAGATGGCAAATGTGCCTCCATCAGCGATAGTCAAAGTGCACTTCACTAGAGCGCAAGCATCATCATCATCATCATCTTGACTAAGGTGATGATCCAAGAGATCTGTAGAGCTGCAACCTAGTTGTCTGTCCACAAGTTTACGTCCCATTATGCGCTTACCCAGCAGACCCGGGATGATGCTGGCTTTGGTAGGGCAGTGCTGCAAGCTGCAAGACTGGGAACTCTGAGCCCTCCTCCATTGGCACTGCTTGTGAGTCACCTAGAATGGAATTGCTATGAGTAAGCACTTGAAGAAAAAATGGTTACCTACCTTTTCATAACTGTTGTTCTTTGAGATGTGTTGCTCATGTCCATTCCATTACCCGCCCTCCTGGCCCTCTGTTGGAGTTGCCAGCAAGAAGGAACTGAGAAAGCGTAGGGTAAGTGGTGCCTGATATACTGACGCATAAGCGCGGCAAGCAATGGAGCGCCACTGCCGACCCTACGGATACCGCTAAGGCAAAAATCTCTGACAACTGCACATGTGGGTGTGCACACACCTAGAATGCAATGGACATGAGCAACACATCTCAAAGAACAACAGTTACGAAAAGGTAGGTAACTATTTTTTCCTTCCCTACCACAAATTGATCAATCCACAGCAGAGGGGAAGGCAGACTGGAAATGGAATACAGATAGGGATCGCACATCTCAAAGAACCTCCATTTACAGGTAAGTAACCTCCTCTTCTTCTTCGAGTGATGGTCCCTACTCTGTAGAAACAGAGAGCCCGAGACATCTAGATCTGATATAAAAGGCCCCAATATAAGGCCTGAGGGATCTCAGAGGGAGTGTCTTTGTTGGATCTGATCTCCCCCCGCCTAGGGGGAATGGAAAGTCCTGCCATTCACTAAGCTGGTCCATTGTGATAGTCATATATGTGTTAGTGGTCTTGTAGGGTCTATGGGAAACTAGGACTGTGCTTTATTAATAATAAACCTAGCCAGGTGCCTTCGCTACTGAACGAAGTGTTATGGTCTTATGAGGTAGTCTAATCCAGATGTGCTGTGTCGGCTATCTGCTCAGAGCTGGGACAGCATACTCATAGACTCATAGACTCATAGACTTTAAGGTCAGAAGGGACCATTATGATCATCTGGTCTGACCCCCTGCATGCTGCAGGCCATAAAACCGTCCCTACCCCTTCCCTGGACTCTGCTGTTGAAGTCCCCAATCCTGTTTTAGGTGACTTCAATCGGCAGAAACCCTCCTGCTAGAGATCCCTGCTCTATGCTGCGGAGGAAGGCGAAAAACCTCCAGAGGCTCAGCCAATCTGCCCTGGAGGAAAATTCCTTCCCGACCCCAAATATGGCGATCAGTAAGACCCCGAGCATATAGGCAAGAGTCTCCAGCCTGACCCCTGTCAGCCATTATACAATTTACCTACCATTTCTTGGTTTTCCTTGACTACTATGTTTTACCATTTTCCCTCCATAAATTTATCTAACTTAATCTTAAAACCAGACAGGTCCGTCGCCCCCACCGTTTCCCTCGGAAGGCCGTTCCAATATTTCACCCCTCTGACGGTCAGAAACCTTCGTCTAATTTCAAGCCTGAACCTCCCCACGGCCAGTTTATATCCATTCGTTCTCGTATCCACATTAGTACTAAGCTGGAATAATTCTTCTCCCTCCCTCGTATTAATCCCTCTAATATAGTTAAAGATAGCAATCATATCCCCCCTCAGCCTTCGCTTTGTCAGACTAAACAACCCAAGCTCCTCTAGTCTCTTTTCATACGACAGGTTTTCCATTCCTCTGATCATCCTAGTGGCCCTTCTCTGCACCCGTTCCAGTTTGAGTTCATCTTTTTTAAACATGGGAGACCAGAACTGCACACAGTACTCCAAATGAGGTCTCACCAGCGCCTTGTACAACGGAAGCAGGACCTCCTTATCCCTACTAGATATACCTCGCCTAATGCATCCCAAGACAGCATTGGCTTTTTTCACCGCCACGTCGCATTGTCGACTCATAGTCATCCTGCGGTCTACTAGGACCCCTAGGTCCTTCTCCTCTTCCGTTACTTCTAACCAATGCGTCCCCATCTTGTAACTAAAATTTTTATTAGTCATCCCCAAATGCATCACCTTACACTTTTTACTATTAAATTTCATCCTATTCCTGATACTCCAATTCACAAGCTCGTTCAAGTCTCCCTGCAGGATATCCCTATCCTCCTCCGAATTTACAACGCCTCCCACCTTCGTATCATCCGCAAACTTTATCAGCCCACTCCTGCAATCGGTTCCGAGGTCATTTATAAATAGATTAAATAAAATGGGTCCCAAAACCGAACCTTGAGGCACTCCACTAGTAACCT